>NW_012236500.1:8975-102427 GCF_000787575.1 Acytostelium subglobosum LB1 | reverse complement strand
GCGGCGCCAGCCACATGCTCCAAGGTGTCGATGTTCTGTGTGTAGTTGCGCAGGAGCTGGCCGCGGTCCGCCAGCCGCTTGATAAAGTAGTGGGTGGGCGAGGGCTTGTGGCTGCCAGGGTAGATCTCGCGAGCAAACTCAAAGAATGCGCGGGGATCTTCGCGTAGAAATCTGATATCAAACAGTGCCTCGGGCTCTGGCAGATCATACTTTTGTTTGATCGTTGGGTAGATTCCGCCTTCCGATCGGAAGTCTGGTATTCCACAAGACACACTAACTCCTGCGCCAGTAACAATTACTATATTCTTACAAGTTGATATCAGTTTGACAACATCTTCGAATGTGTTTATGTGTTCCAGTTTCTTCCTGTTGATGGGTGGGATGGAGGGGTGAGTGAGCTTGGGGCTGGGGCATGGGTGCTTGGGCTGGAATTATTCCAGTTAATAACTTACCTGAATGGTCGACTGAATGATTGATATTTTATGAAATTAAAAAAGAGATGAAGGGCAATTCTCCTCCTTGTCAAGTATGATATAATAATATCCCATAATTCATCTTCTTCCTCTTCCAACTCCAATTTCTGTTTGATTGATTGATTGATTGATTGATTGATTGTGAATGAGTGAGTTAGTGATTGGAATAGTCCCATGATGAGTTGATCAATAACTTGTAACTTACAAAACCCAAATCTTTGGTAAACTTGATTGGATCAACACCAGCTTGACGATTTTTTGTAATATGCTCCAGTATTAAACTCCTGGCCATTGTTACCAGGTCACCATTATCACTACTAGCCAATCTTGATTTCTCATCAGAGTCAAACTCATCACTATCCAAACTACTACTGTCACTACTATTATCATTACTATTATAGTCACCATCGCTATCTTCCTCATCATTATCTTGGAACTCCAATTCCTGGATATCTTTTACACCATCATCATATCCATCATCATCTCCATCATCTCCATCATCCACATCATCACCATTTAATCCATTGTTTTCCAGGTCCTCCTCATCTTTTAGTCCATTAATATCTCCACATTCCAGTGTTCCACCATTCTCTAATGTGGTGGTTGATTCAATATCCACCTCTGGATTACTATTTATACTACTCCTTCTGAATGATTGAATTAATTGATTGATTGAAAGAGCGAGAAACCAAACATTTACAAAAAAACCACATTTTTGCGCAACTCTCACTCGCACAACATCTTTCGTTGCTCATTTGTTGGAGAACGCATGCATTTAGTTGCCATTACTTACAGTCGTTTGTCAGACCTTTCAACAGCATTGACTTCTTCATTGTTAGGCTCTTCAGTATGATCTTCTAATGCTCTCTTTGATGTCATCTCGCTCTATTCTATTATATTGTATTGAACGTGTAATGATAGATACAAACACAACTGTTTTCTTCAACTCTCTCTCACAACAAACAAAACAAAAAGTGTGAAGACCTTGCTCAACAAGAGAGAAACACCAAACCATTTCATTTTTTTTAATTGTTATTGTTGTTATTGTTAATAATGATGGATAATACTTCATTCCATGTTGAATAAAGAATAGTGAAATAATATAATAATACCTTATTAAATATTTCTATCCCAGTCTATATGGTTGAACTTTAGTATTGTCCAAAGTTTATGTGGTATCAATATATTAATAATAATGATTTGGATTACATTAAAAAATATTATATTTAATGATCAACCATTATACATGGATATCTCAAAGACATTGATATTATTACTTCTGAATAGCCTGGGTCCTGAGCAAAGTTCCCAAAAGTCCAAATGAATCTACAAAACACTAAGATCTTTGAATGAACAACTTCATTTATCAAACTATCTCTTCAATCTCGAACAAATATAATATATATACTAATATAACAATGTATAATAGTGGCGCTAATCAATCATCTGCAACCAATGTATATGGTCTATCATTGAAATCAAGAGCCATATCACAAGTATCTGCAGAGTCTGATCTAAATCGATTCCTTGTCGGAACACAAGCACTCAAAGAAGACAATGAGGTGCGTCATCATACTCATCATCATCAACATCATCAACTAGCAACTAACACTAACATTATAATAGATATGTTTGATCGAAGAGAAAGAGAATGAAGGTGTAAAGTGCGTAGCGATATACGCACATCCAAAGGAGATATGGTCCATCACATCATGTACATTCGATGCCAATCAACTATTCACCGTTTATAACACTGGCGCCAAGTACTCTGCGTCATTATGGAGTATGGATACAGAGAACAGTGCACTCGATGAGGTCTGCGAACTTAAAGGTCACACAGGTTACATCAAACCAATACTATGCGATCCATCTGGTTCATCCGACTACGTAGTCTCACTGGACGACACTGAGATACGTCTCTGGTCCAACATAACTACCTCCTCACCAACTGTACGTGTCCCATCGTCCTTGTCCCTCTCATCACTCATCATACTCATTCATACTCACCACGACACGATCAATCAATCACATGTAGGTACTCACAACATTTGGCCGTCTCAATAAGCTGACGGCAGGATGTATCAACCCAAACAAGGCCAATCAGTTGGCTACGGCCAATGATGTTAATATTAAGGGATGGGACTTCCGCAGTGGCAAGGAGTCGTTCGCCATCGACAAGGCGCACTCGGACCTGATCCGCGACATTGACTTCAACCCCAACAATCAGTACTACATGCTGTCGGCTGGCGACGATTGTAAACTAAAGTTCTGGGATACGCGCCAGACAAAGGAGCCACTGCGCATCTTTGCCGGCCACGACCATTGGATCTGGAATGCCAAGTACAACAAGTATCACGATCAGCTGGTGATCACATCGAGCAGTGATCACAAGGTCAAGCTCTGGCACGCCTACACCATCTCCTCGGCCGTTACATCCGAGGCCAAAGAAGGTGGTGACAACGCAGACCAGCCAGCTCCACAGCCAACAAGTGGAAAGAAGAAGTAAGTGTTGGCGCGCCACGGTGGATACATGGATACTTACTAACCTCACGCCACCATTCAATCAATCACATCCAACAGCAAACGCAAGGAAGACAAGTTGATCAAGACATTCGAGGAGCATGAGGACAGCGTGTATGGAGTATGTTGGGGATCGAGTGGCTTCAATTTCGCCTCACTCTCTTATGATGGTCGCGTCGTCATCAACAATGTACCCAAGGAGTATTGCGACCTCTTGACCATGGAGTAGAGGTCCTCTCGATTCAAACATGAACAGATGATCTGTTCTGTTCTCAATGAATACATACACGTGTGAAGCTTCGACATGGCCTCCTCTTTAATCATGCTTGGGGAAGGAAGTAGTTTAATGAATTGGGGAAGAGGAAATGGAAGATGATTGAATAATTGATTGATTGATTGAATGAATGGAATGATTGATTGATTGAATATGGATGTATGGATGAGTTGTTGGATAAGCTCTGGCTATGAGTGATCGGGCAAATAAATAACTTGTTGTGGAAAGAGAGAAAGAGAGAGAGTGATGGCGACACGAACACGGACGCCTAACTCACTCTTCTACTCGTCTAACTCTCTTCTACTACTCCAGCTGGAAGGTTAGCGAACCCCTTTCTGTGTCTGTGTTGGGCTTATTCGTTTT
Source organism: Acytostelium subglobosum LB1 (assembly GCF_000787575.1). Taxonomy (NCBI): domain Eukaryota; phylum Evosea; class Eumycetozoa; order Acytosteliales; family Acytosteliaceae; genus Acytostelium; species Acytostelium subglobosum. The sequence continues at coordinate 98,797 of NW_012236500.1, read as the reverse complement.
GTGGCTGCTGGGTCTCGCTTCTGTCGGATCCCTGGAATGGAGCACCACGGTCGCCGCCGTCATCACCACGACGTTGGTAGTCGCCACCATCACGGCGCTGGTAGTCACCACCGCCACCTCCGCGTGACTGATAGTCACCGCCACGTCTGTTGTAGCCTCCACGGGGCTGGTAGTCGCCGCCTCCACGTGATTGGAAGTCGCCGCCACGGGATTGGAAGTCGCCGCCACGGTTGGATGTCTTTCTAAAGGCGTTGGTCTCGACGGACTGGCCTGATCTCCAGTCATCGACAGAGTCAACGTTGCTGGTGGGTGCAGGTGGTCTGTCCTCGAAGCTTCTGAAACCACCGCCGCCTCCTCTGCGCTCCTCGCTGCTGCGGTTGTCTCTGTTGTAACCGCGGTCTCCGTCTCTGTTGTATCCTCCACGGCCACCACCACCGTATCCACCTCTGCTGTATCCTCCCTCTCTGTCGTCTCTGTCGCCGCCGCCACCACCGTAGCCTCCACGGTTGTCGTCTCTGTCGCCGCCGCCACCACCGTAACCTCCACGGTCATTCCTGCGGCCCATGTTGAATGGGTTGTAGCTTCCGTCTCCACCACGGTTGTCTCTGTCTCTGTTGTCGTATCTTCTCTCGCCACCGTAGCCACCTCCACGGCTGTCTCTGTCGCCACCGTAGCCGCCACCGTAACCGCCTCCACGGCTGTCTCTGTCGCCGCCGTAGCCGCCGCCACCTCTGTTGTATCTGTCGCCGCCGTAGCCGCCACGGTTGCCGCCGTCTCTCTCCCTGTCTCCGTCGAAGCCCTCATCGCCACCTCTGCGCTCTTGGCTGCCGCGGCTGTCCCTGTTGCCGCTGTCTCTCTGCTGCTGCTGCTCCTGTGGGCTGTCGGTCCTCTCGGTCGACATGCGATCCTCAGTAGTGCCTGGCTCCTTGGGCTCTCCCCTTGGCTCTCTTGGCTCCTGAACAGGTGATTCTCTTGGCTTTGCGCCACCGAATGGGTCTGATCTTGGTCCGCTTCTTGATGCGGGTGGCTCGTATTTGTTCGATTGGGGTTGACCTGGACCCTGCTGTTGTGGCTCCCTCTTTGGTGCTGGGGCCTTCTTTGGCTTCTCACCCAAAGCTGGGAAGTCGTCTGCCTCTGGAACAGATGGTCCCTTGTTCCTATAATGAGTTTGATTGATTGAATGATTGAATAAGTGATCTGTTGATTGATTGAATGAACTTGATTGATTGATGTCAAACATAACATACTTGTCAACTGGGGGAGTTGATGGGCTGCTGTAGGTTGGACGTGGACGATCGCCTCCACGGTAACCACCACCACCACCGCCACCATAACTATCTCTGTTGTATCCACTGTCTCTGTCTCTGTTGAATCCACCACCACCGCCGCCATATCCACTATCTCTGTCTCTGTTATATCCACCACCACCGCCATAACCGCCACCACCACTTCTATCGAATGCATTGCTGCCTCCATAACCTTGATTGTCTTCCTCTCCATAAACACTACATATTATATATTATTATACAAGCATGGTTGTTATTGTTAGTGTCTGTCTATGTGATTGATTGATTGATTGATCGTCATACCTCTTTGGAGCTGATGGCAACGTTGATGACTTGGGAGCCATCAAATCGTTTAGATTGATCTTCTGTCCTTTAGACATTATTTGATTATATTATGTATATATATAAATATAGATAGATAATATATTATTTGTTTGTATTGATTAATAATAATAACAGACTTGGACTTCACACAACACATGGACTCATGCTCATTCATCCAAGTCAATTCAACATCCACAAACCCACACACCTCACACACCTCATTCATTCTTCATCCTTGCTCTTCCCATCTCAAGTTCAAAGATAAAAAAAATGGAATAATGTTTTTGTCGAGTGTTCCACCACACAACTCATATCGTCGAGTCTTTTTGATGATGAAGTCCAACGTTACGCAACTATTGTTTGTAAAAAAGTAGATGTTAGTCAAAAAAGTATCCCAAAATGGATCAATGTGGACCTCTTCAAACAACAAACATTTATTTTTTCAATCGTTTTCAAGTAGTTTGATTTATATATATATTTACACACAAGATAAGAACAAACACAACACACACACGCACTCTATCTAACTTCATTCATTCAACATCATTCAATCAATCAATTCTTTATAATACGCACAATCACACGATCACGCGCAACACTAATTTAATTATATAATACAAAGAAGACACATAATATATAAATGAGTCAACAGGTACAGAAAAAGAGAAAAGACGAAGGTCAACAACAACATACATATAGCATACAACATCAACAACAGATGATGGCAAGCAGTTATCAACCAGATATCTCTGGTCCACCAGAGATCTTCCCAGATGAAATACAAATGGAGTCAATGTTGGGTGATGGTATGACATGATCGATCATTCATTGCCGTCTTGATTGATTGATCACTCACTCACTCATTCACATTCAAACATGATTCATTCAATCATTATAGGAAGCTTTGGAACAGTATATAAAGGTAGATGTCGTCAGAAGGATGTGGCTGTAAAGGTCATGTTGAAACAGGTCGATGAGAAGACTTTGAAGGACTTTAGAAAGGAGGTTGCTATCATGAGCAAGATATTCCATCCAAACATCGTTCTATTCCTTGGGTAAGACTCGCGTCTTTGTTATCATTCAATCACACGATCATCAATCACTCACTCACTCACTCTCCAACGATCGATCAATCAATCAATCAATCATAGTGCTTGCACGTCTTTGCCAGGCAAGTTGATGATATGTACAGAGTTGATGAAGGGCAATTTGGAGACATTGTTACTGGATCCAAATATAAAGTTGCCATTGATCACTAGAATGAGGATGGCCAAGGATGCAGCACTGGGTGTCCTATGGCTACATTCTTCCAATCCAGTATTCATTCACAGAGATCTAAAGACTAGTAACCTACTTGTCGACTCCAACCTAACACTCAAAGTGTGCGACTTTGGTCTATCACAGATCAAACAAAGAGGTGAGAACCTCAAAGATGGCCAAGATGGTGCCAAAGGTGTAAGTAGTATGAACGCGAGACAACATGTCGGATGGCCTCATTCATTCACTCATTCACTCATTCATTCAATCAACTTCCTGTTAGACCCCATTATGGATGGCACCAGAGGTGTTACAAGGAAAGATGTTCAATGAGAAGGCCGATGTGTATAGTTTTGGATTGGTCCTCTGGCAGATATACACGAGGAAGGAGTTGTTCCCAGAGTTTGATAACTTCTACAAGTTTGTGGCGGCCATCTGCGATAAGGTCGTCCGACCGCCCATCCCCGACGATTGCCCATTGGCACTGCGACATCTCATCCAAAAGTGCTGGGACCCATCACACGAGGTGCGTCCCGGCTTCAACGAGATCGTCTCGACGCTCGAGGGCATCATCATCGACTGCGCCATCCCCGACGAGTACGGCGCAATCATGTGGAAGAACCACTTCCGTCATTCCGACGACGTCACCTGGAAGGACTTTGTCAACATCTTTGCCAGCTTTGTCGGCCTGACCAACGCGTCGACGCCGTCCATGTCCGACCTGCTGCAGTTCTCGCCCAACCTCAACGGCTCAACGATCGAGCTCAACTTCAAGTGTCTCAAGGCCATCATTGTCAGTCCGCCCAAAGGTGTCGGTGGCCAAGAAGAAGAAGTCGTCAGCATGGAGCAGTTTGGTAAAGTCTTGGCATGGTTTGGTAACTTGAAGGATGATGGTTCACAAATATTAGATAAGGTAAGTGATGATTGATCAATCACAGTGAGTGGAACCATTCCAAACACTCAAACACTCACTCAAACAATCAATCAAACATGTTATACAGATAAGACAATTGATGGAATGTGCATGGTTCCATGGAGATATATCAACATCAGAGAGCGAGAATAGATTGCATAAGAAGACAGAGGGCACCTTTTTGGTTAGGTTCTCAACGAGTGAGCCTGGCGCATATACTATATCAAAGGTTTCAAAGAATGGAGTGATCTCACATCAGAGGATACATCGTCCAGGCGGCAAATTCCAAGTGAACAACAGCAAGTACCTGAGTGTCAAGGATCTGATCTCTGGCGAGGCTCAAGCACTTGGCATCAACACACCCTGTCTCGGTTCCAGGTTCCTTTCATTAATTTATAAGTCACAGATCTCTGGATACATCAATTAACTTTATTATTATTAATTAATCAAGTCAGTCAGTCATTCAGTCAGTCCTTCACTCAGTTGCCTCCTCTACCTCATTCGTTCAATCATTCATTATTTCTTGTTCATTGATTGATTGATTGATCAATATAGATATTGTGATCATTCATTCATTCCTTCAATCAAACAAGTTGTATCCTGCCTTACCTTACCCTTGCCCTAACCTCAAGGGTTGTGTCTAGCACTTTGTCCAAGCTGACTCGTTCGCTTGTGCCCACAAAAGCAATAAATTGCAAAAACGACGAGTTGTTGGTCCAACTCGACTTTCAACCTCACCAACAACTCACTCACGCACTCACACGTCACTCTCTCTCGCACTCCATCTACAACCAACAACAGCAACTCAACTTGCTAAAGATTGGTGAAAGTGAAGACACATTCATTCATTGTAGAAGTACAGCAGGTATATACATACATACATAACACAACATACAAAAATTGAGCGAGTGAAGTGATAGAATGCCAATAGCTTTTCCACGTACAACAACACCAATGTCCAATGTTGGTGTCGGTGGACAGAAGATTCCAAAGAAGCAGCCATTGACAACTAATAAGGAGAAGTTACTCAATGGTATATCACTGAAAGTGACAAACAAGTTGCAACAACATCAACAACAGCATCAACAACAGAATAATAGGAAGATACAACAACAACAAGATAAAGATATCAATCATGATCACATGCTGATAGATCACATGAAGAAGAATATAAATAGGAAGTCATCAACACAATCTACACAATCCAAACAACAAACGAAAAAGGCAAGCGCCTCACATGATGACGACGACGATCAAGACGACTACGATGACACTCGCGTCAAACCAAAGAATGAGCAGCTCAAGAGGTTTGAGACAGATCTCGAGGGAAACACCAAGCCTCTGCTACACAGGCTCATCAAGTTTGTCGAGGCAGCGCCACAGGACAACCCAAACAACGCCCTAAAGAAGAAGTACAAGCCTATCAACAGGCTGGCCGAAGTCGAGTTGGCAAGGACTGCGAACAGCAATGGCAAGAAGGGCCAGACAGCCCCCGCCGCCAAGGCTGAGGTGCTCGATGACAACGTACTGCATCCTCCCAAGAAGGTGATATTTGGCCAGGACAAGGTGGACACGCTGATGAGCTGGAAGATGGTGCGCAAGGTTGGCTCGGGCCTCAATAACATTGGCAACACGTGCTTCATGAACTCGGTGCTCCAGTGTCTTACGTACTGCCCGCCGCTCGCCAACTACATGTTGTCTCAGGAACACTCCAAGTCATGCACCATCCAGGGATTCTGCATCTTCTGCTCGATGGAGAGGCATATTGCGCGCTCCCTCACCACACACAGCGGCTCCATCACGCCCAAGGAGATCGCCTCCAATCTAAAGAGTGGGTATCCTCCCCTTGGAATCATCATTCCAATCACTACTCAATCACTCAATCAGCTTCGAAGCTGATTGATCACTTATGGAATGATTCCACTCGATCAATCAATCAATCCCGCCCATCCTCTGTGAGCGTAACAACATCGCCACAGAGTCAGGCCGCACAGCTACAGTGATATTAACAATATCCGCGCACTGCCACTCATTCACTCACCATTTAGAGTTCGCGCCAGGCTTTCGTCTGGGCAGGCAGGAGGACTCACATGAGTTCACTCGCTTCGTCATTGAGGGCATGCAAAAGGTGTGCCTGGCGCGCTTCCCCAAGGGCGCGCTGACACATCGCGACACTATGACGACGGTGGTGGGCAGCATCTTTGGCGGCTACCTGCAGAGCCAAGTCAAGTGCACGGTGTGCAACCACGACTCCAACACATACGATCCCTTCATGGATCTGAGCGTCGACATCAACCAGGCCGACTCGCTGACGCGCGCTATGCAGCGCTTCGTGCGACCCGAAGTGCTTGATGGCTCCAACAAGTACAAGTGCAGCAAGTGCAAGAAGCTGGTGCGCGCCACCAAGCGCATGTCGGTGCATCTGGCACCGCCCATCCTCACCGTTCAGCTGAAGCGCTTCAGCTATCTGGGCTTCCACGGAGGCAAGATCAGCAAGCCCATCCAGTTTGACGCGTCGTTCAATCTGGCGCCGTTCATGACTACGACCACCACCAGCGACGCCATGTATGACCTGTATGGTGTGCTGGTGCACTCGGGCTCATCCACCAACTCGGGCCACTACTACTGCTTCATCAAGTCGTCTAGTGGCGTGTGGCACAACATGAACGACGAGTCTGTTCACCAAGTGAACCAAGCGACCGTACTATCACAGAAGGCATACATCCTATTCTACTCGAGGCGCACCGATGGCTCGAGATCAACATCACAGGCGTCGTCCAATGGACACCGTCAGTCAGCAGCTGATGGAGCAGCCAATACTCCCACATCATCGTCGTCATCATCGCCATCGTTGTCTTCAACAGCGTCTGGCGCAGCAGCCGCCGCCACTGCCGAGGCAGCACTGATCCCTCAACTCATCGCACACAGAGCACACAGTATGAAGGCACAGGAGGTGAATGGAGGTTCAACCGCCAGCAGCCCAGCAATCACAAACGGCACAAACAATGGAAAGAAGAGGAAGCAACCATCATCAGATGAGGGTGAGAGTGAGGTCGGAGGCGAGACAAAGGCCACGCCCACCACAGCCAATGGCCGCAGCAACGGCAATGGCAACAGCAATGGTACATACGTTAAGCTGTGGGATGACAAGACATTGGACAAGGACACACAGAAGGTGATCGAGGCCGACAGGTCCAAGGCAGAGAAGGTTGGCAAGGAACTTGCCAGCAAGCCAACCACAGGCAACGAGTCAAGCCAGTTCAACTTTAGTGTTGGTCAATGGGATGACGCTGATGAGGAGATGGTCAAGGCACAGAAGGAGCTGCTACACAATGATGAGACGCTGAAAGAGGTGCGACATGAGAAGGATGCATGGGACGCAGAGTTTGATATGGGTAGGAAGAAGAAGATCAAGAAGAGAAAGGAGATAGACTTTAGCGAGAACAAGTTCGATGCTCAACTCCTAGTGAATCAGCAGAAGAAGGAGGACCGACTCAAGTTTGGAGACCAGCCTCGAGACAATAACAATGGCGGTGCCTCTCGTAAACAGCAGTTTAACATTGGAGTGCCATCAAATAGGCCCAATGGAAATGGCAATGGACAACGAAATGGTCATGGACATGGTAATGGAAATGGAAATGGAAACAGACAACAAGGACCAGGTGGCAAAGGAAAGTTCAACAAGCAAGCACATCAAAGGCCATCATCCAATGGCAAGGGTTTCAAGAGGTGGAACAATAAATAAGTAATATATAATCAAACAATCAATCATTCATTCATTCTCTCTATCCAAACAATCAATCGAAACAATCAAACAGACAAGGGGAAGGATGGATGGTCATATGGTTGACAGGCCATATGGTTGATACTTTTATTTGAGCGATTTCCAAGGTGTGGCAGGAGGGAGGACCAGCCACGTCCTTCTTGGACAATGGGTTTGTGGCGAGCAAGCCACAAGGGCCCGTCCTTGTAGTTACACTGCCAAGACGTACGTAAGTTCGGGGCAGCATAGGATAGGACAGGACAGAGCAGGACAGTACAGGAATGGTGAAGAGGTTGCGTGGTTGTGTTGGTAGAGTAGATGTTGGTAAAGTATGTATATGTATATATAGATTGATGAGGATGGTGCTTAGTTGGTAGTCTGGAGCTTCTGCAGCTTGGCCTTGTTGGCCAGAATCTTCTCCTTCATCTTGTTCAAAGCGGATGGTGCACGAATGATATCGATGTGCTGATCGATCTCTCGCAGCACCTGTTGCTTCTCCAACTTTCTTGCAGGCTTCATTCTCGCGTCATAGTAATGCTGTGCTCTTCTCTGCTTAATCTCGTCCACTCTCTTCATCACCTTAATAGTAGTTGACACCAAATCTCTATCATACTTGACTGGTCTATTTCTCTTCTTCTCAAACTCGAATGTCTTATCCTGTTGTTCATTCATTCAATGATTGAGCGAGTGAGTAAGATTGATTGAATGAATGAATGAAAGATTGATTGATACATACAACAGTCATCTCCTTGCCAGCAACTCTTCTGAATGCCTTGGTCCATCTGGTCTTACGTGGATTACGCTTCAACTTAAAGTTCTTGTGACACTTTGATCTGCAGAATCTAAAGAGTTTGGCATCGTTTCTAACAAACATGATACCATGACCAGGGTACACAGTACCTCCACAGAAATAACACTTCTCTAACCTCATTCTTCTTCTCTATATATGTGTATAAATATAATGTATGTATGTATGTATGTGTAATGTTGTTGATGTCGATAAAGTAAACAACAATGTGAAAATATACGAATGGTTTGTGTGCTCGTGTAGTTTTGATTGACTTTTGTTTTGTCGTGTGCTCTTGTCGTTTTCTCATTCATCAAATAATTAATTTAATTCATTTATTGTTTTGGGTGATAGATTGGAGCGGCGTGGGTGTGTGAGGGTATGTCTGTGAGGGTATGTCTGCGAGGGTATTATCATTGGAATTAGATTATTTATTTCATTTGATTTGAATGATTTGTTGTCATAGTCATAACAAATAATACAAATATATATATTAATGGATAATTTACCAAATATTATTTGGAAATTTATTATTGACCAACTTGAGGAGGACTCAATTGATGCTTTAAGTCTAGGACTTACAAACAAAAGATTATTTATACTTGTTCATAATCAATTACAGAATGTTCAACTTATATGTCCAACACCATCTACAACATCAAAAAATAGTACAGATACATGGTCAAATATAAGAAGTTCATTAATCAACAAATTATTATTATATAAAGGTACAAAGGTACCTACATTATTATTAGATAATACTATAACAAAGTTAATATTTGGACCAAAGTTCAATAAGATACTTACACCAGGTGTATTCCCAACAAGTATTACATACTTGGAGTTTGGTAAAGGTTTCAAAAAATCATTGGTACCAGGTGTATTCCCATCCTCTCTCACTACATTGTTATTCAACAAATCATCAACATTCAATAGAGTATTGGAGGTTGGAGTACTACCTGAATCACTTCAGATATTACAATTAGGTCATTATTATAATCAGGAGATCGAACTTAATGTCCTACCACAATCATTGGTCAAGTTATTATTCAGTCAGAACTCATTATATAATCTTCCAATTAAACATGGAGTATTGCCATCATCACTTCAAGTACTCAATCTTGGATACACATTCAACTCTATCATCGAGGATAATGTATTACCTCAATCAATAATCGATTTAGCATTGAGCACTTTATTCAGTCATCCATTGACAATCAACAACTTACCTAGGTCATTAACAAAACTTATGATAGGACATAGTTTTGATCATACACTTGCACCTGGAACACTTCCCATCACTCTCATCGAAATATGTATGGGAAAGTATATAAATTGGAACCCTCATAATTATATAGAATTGACATTACAACCTGGACTACTACCAAGCTCTTTGACCAAGTTTGAGTTGCTCTCTGGAGACTACCAACCCAGGATGGTTCCTGGTACATTTCCAAACACCCTAACTAGTTTGACATTTGATCTATTCTCCAAACCGTTGGAGGTTGGATTCCTTCCAAGTTCACTTACATATCTTGATTTTGGTCGAGTATTCAATAGACCTATTGATTCTTTGAGGACAATGGTTTATGAACCAGATCATCCAGAGGGTGTATATAGAACTACATTGCCAAATCTTCAATCATTAGTTTTAGGAAGTCGATTCAACAACCCAATACTTGAAGGTGTCTTTGGACTATCTTTGACATATATTGAGATTGGCTGGGCATTCAATTTTCCATTGATACCAGGAGTATTACCTTCATCTTTAAAGAAATTGATACTTGGAGATTCATTCAATTATGCTCTTGACCAAGATGTTTTGCCTCCATCACTTAAATCATTAGCAATAGGTAGAAAGTTTAAAAGACAAACCAACTTTAGAAAGTTAGATAGTATGACAATACATTCATTCCAACACCTCAAATTGATTGATTTCAAAGCCAAAGATCTAACTCTAACTAGTGTCCACATGAATAAGGAAGTTCCTACTTTGTTGGAGAAATTCAGATCAATCAATATTTATAGTCAAGATACATATAGGCAAACTACATTTCTATTTCGACAAATGGTCGAGTTTCTTAAGTACCTGATTTTGTCAATACCAAACTCATCTAATTATTGTCTCAATCTCTATACTCTGATGACTTGGAAATATTCGATCAGTGTTCGTAAGCTAGACAACTTCCGTTCGATTCTAGTATTCAAGAAGACCAAACTAGATAATATGAATCCTCTAGATGTTGAACAAACTGTACATATTTTTACATTGGATATGGTTGGAGTAAAAGATGAATACTTTAATAATATCAATGGACAGATGACAAGAGAACTAGATTCATTGGGAGCTATTGTATCTGAACAGAGAGAACAATTAGTATTACTTCGACAATCAAATAAAATCTCTACATCAAATAATAATAAAGGAAGTCGAACAACAAAGAGAACACAAGTCAATGACATCATTGAAGGTGATACATCCCGAGACAAGAGAAGAAAGAAATAATAAAATATTAATATATATATGTAAGTGTGTGAGATCTGTATCTATTTAAGGAAATATAGGTGACACTCTTCATAGAAGTCAAAGACTGTACGTCATGTTGTTATTCTTTCAATTCTAATACTTATACATTATTATACAAATACTTATTAAAATGAATGAATTAGTACCTGTAGCAATCTATGTGATAATTGATTATTTAAAAGAATATCCAATTGATATTCTATGTCTTGGATTGACATCAAAGAGATTATTTATTTTAATATATAATAGAATGATTGATTATCAATTTATTTGCCCAAGAATGATGATGGAAGGAATGAATTTAAAACCTTCTTTAAAGGATAGAGTAGTATTATATAGAATGATCTATGCTCCTAAATACCAAATGTCACCTTTAATAACAGACTTGACATTCTCACCAAAGTTCAACAAACCAATCAAACCAAATATATTACCAGTTGCTCTATCCTCATTAACATTTGGAAATAATTTTAATCAAATAATTGTAGTTGGGTCACTTCCACCATCACTTACTACTTTGTGTTTTACATTGTATTCCAAATATAATCATCCATTCATTCCAGGATCATTACCATCATTACTAATCAATCTCACTTTGGGAGAAAAGTACAATCAATCATTCAGTTCTGGATCACTACCATCCTCACTTCTCCATCCATCATTCCCTAATAATTCAAAGTATGATCACGATTTTCAATCAAATGTTCTTCCATACTCTCTTCAAACATTACTACTTGGACCATCGTTTAAAAAATCACTTAACAATTGTTTACCTCAATCATTATTATCACTTACATTAGGTGAAGTTTACAACTTACCAATCTTTGAGAATACTTTGCCAAAAGGATTGAGGGTTCTAAAGTTTGGATATTGGTATACACAACCAATGTCACCAGGTGTGTTGCCAAATAGTATTGTCGATCTATCATTGTATTATATCAATGATTATAAAACTATTCGTACCATTCCTCTAGGAGTACTCCCACCCTCTCTTACAAGGTTACAAGTAGCTGGTGACCTTGATCTTTACACAAAGGATAGACTCCCAAACACCCTCACAGACCTGACAATTAGAGAGCTTCAAATAGATACTCATATTTCATTTAAAGATCTACCCAGTTCCCTTGTAAGACTGAACCTTCAAAGACGTTTAGGATTGGGTTTATTTGATCACATTGCCCTGGCCAGTTCAACACTTCCTTATCTTCAATCATTAACACTAGAATCATCGACTGCAACTCCAGCTGATATCGCACCAGGGTGTCTTGTTAGTTCATTGACAGAGCTCAAAATAGGAAACTCCTATAGATGTAGATTATTAGCTGGATCATTACCTGGTACACTTACCTCTCTAGACCTTGGTAGATTATATAACTATGATTTAGATACAACAATTTTACCAAGTTCACTCACTTCATTACTTATTGGATATGATGGATTGGTGCCAATGAGGATAACATTTCCAAAACTTCGCCAGTTGTCTCTTCCTACCATTCAACATCTAGAGAATGTCAGTTGTTTAGTTGATTCATTATATGCTTCAGTTCCTTTTAAAAGAATGTTACTCGATATGAAATCAATCAATGACCATATGAGCTTACTCTGTATCCGAGAGTGTAAATCAACATATGGATACGTTAATCAAATCAATCGTTGTTTGAAAATAGTATTAGATAAAATTCCAAATGTAAATATATATAGAATATTAGTAGCTGGATATGATATACAATTCAGGAGAATCGACAAGAACAAAGGAGTACTCTACTCTGAAGTAACCTCGAATAAGAAGACATCATCAGTTCAAACAAAGAAGTCAATACATATTCTTAAGATTAGATAGATAATCTCTTTTAAAGTGATCATTCGAATAAATAAATAAATAAAAGTAAATATTTGTTACTTTATCATTTCGACTGATTAGTTGATTGAATATTGTTGATGGGGGTTGGTTGGTCTTCAAGCAAGGACCCGAAAGTGCGAAGGAAGGATCAAAATATCGTCTGCAAAAACAAAGATCGGTGTGTGAGTGCTCGCGTGTCAACCTAAACTACTGTCATTCATTCATTCTCACTTTACCTCACATGTACACTACTGTTTGCTTGCTTCACTCTACTAGTTTGTGATATCATTTCTTGTAAACAACAAACATATACATACATACATACACATAATATATATATATATTATAATATAACAACAACATGGTCAGACAATCACAATCGACAAAGTCATTGATGACCTTGATGATTATGATGATTGTCGTGTTGCTAGCGATTATTGTAGCGCCCACGACTTCATCATCAACGCCATCATCATTGGCCCAATTGTTGGCACGTGATTACGAAGAAGACGAATATATTATAGAAGAGATCGACACTAAAGAATATGCTGATGACGACCTGGAGGCATCATCAGTATTATATAACTTTTTGCCATTCAGTCAGCGCGGCTGTAATGGCCAGCCCATTGGCGTTGGCTTTGGCTCATTGCCATTCCAGTGCTCGCCCAACATCACGGGCACCTTCTTCATCATGCCCTCGTACAACTCGAATAGCTACTTCAACCTGTCGTCGAACCAGGCCGACTTTTGCAACGAAGAGTTGTACAACGTTGGGTACAACACGCAAGAGTGTCAGAACAACCTGCAAGCCACCAACTCGTACTATATCTCGCGCGAACAATGGCCGGTCAAGATCCCGCCCAGCTCATTCCTCTACCAATCACTCTACGACTACTGCTCCAAGGTGTCGTCGTACTGGTTCGCCACGAACAACACGGTCATCACCGAGGGCCAGACCACCACCACCTACTACTGCGACGGCAACAACGAGCCAACGATCGAGGTGTGCGTCGGCACCAGCTGCAACGTCACACAAGTGGCCAGGAATTGTCAAAACAACAACCCACAGCTTATCTACTGCACATAACAGTTGTTACAACAGTCTTTCAATCAGTTCATTCATTCATCGCTCCACCTGGACATGTATATACCAATAATAAATAGAAGTAGTAAAGTAGACTTTATCCAACTACATCCATCCACCCAACTATACACAACATTCCCGTCGACGGGAATGTTATGGTGTTGGTTAAAGTGGAGGAGTAGTAGTTTGGTTAAAGTTGATTGATGGCCTGGTGGCCTGCCCCTCCTCCCCCAAACACCTGTTCCTGTGTCTGTATCGACAACCATTCGCACTTGATGATATTGATTGATTGTCCCCGAAATGATCAAACACAAGTTCAGACCACACTCATCAATTATCACCCCATCTCACCACTCGACTTGTGGTAATGAATGATCAGATTCACCTAAAGAAGAGTGGACGTCCATATGTGTGGGTTTGTCTTGCTGTCCAGGTAGTGATCATCGGGACACTCCAATACCTAAGTTGAGTTAGGTTAAGTTCACTCATTCATTCAAACAATTTATTTACTTTATTAAACATGTTTAAGAACAATTATCTCTTTTGTACAATATTATTACTTGGTCTATTGACAATTGTCAATAGCCAGTTGTACTCCTTCACTCCATACCATGGATCAACAAGTTGCAAAGGTCAACCACATGGTGTAGTAAGTGGAACTATCCCAAGACCAACTCACTCATTCAATCACTCACTAACTCTCAATCTTTAGGGCTTTGGCGCCATTGAGTTCCAATGTTCTTTGAACTTCTCAAACGATGCTTCGTTTATGATCTACAACATATATGACACTAATCAATATAACTTGTCGTATCATTTGCATCCTTATTGCAGTGATTATGTTCATGACCAGGTGTTTGATTTGGGCGCATGTACCTACTCACCATGGGCATACACAGCCTACATGTTCACCAAAGTCGATACATTCCAAAGAGTGAAGATACCATCAAAGTCCGTTGTGTTCCAAGCCACCAACAGCAACTGTCTGTCCGTACAATCATACTGGTACGCCACCAATGGCACTGTGATATCTGATCGCGGTGATCCATGGGGCACTACACAGTACTATTGTCAAAAGGGACAACCATTCCAACGTCGCTGCACACCCAATGCACCATGCCTTTCTGGTCCTATAATGATGGATGCCTGTTCGTCTGACAATCCCTGGAGAGTGACCTGTTCGCAATGATCATATCCTTTGCGTATTAAATCGTGACCCCCTTGGCTTTGCTCAACATAAAATTTGGGATAAAACATGATAAAATTTATCTTTTTTGATGAACTCCATCACACTCATTTCATTCTCTTTCATTCTTGGTCATCTCTGTTCGTGTTCATTCATTCATTATTACATTACCTCTTGTACATATATACATACATACACTCATATATTCATTCAATAAATCATTCATATAATACTATTAAAACATACAGGATATATATATAAGTTAATTCAAACATTCATACAGCATATTGTTGGTTTAGCTAATGAAGAGCGTCGAGCGAACTCCAAAGACTCAGGCCTATCTGAACCTTGGCAGTCCATTGAATGCAATCAGTTCGTCACCCGATGGCTCGAAGCTAATTGTTGCAGGAAGAGATAGTAAGTAGATTGAATGAATGAATGACTCGATCAATGTATGAATGATTGCTAACAACATCCTCAAACAATAACATAGCCGTCAAGATTATATCATTAGAGGGTGATCAACCAAAGGTATCAATCAACTTGAGAGCAGGAAAGACACAATCATTGAACTATACAGGAAACGATTGTTGTTGGCATCCTGCAAACATTGACAGTATGTATCAATCACCTCAATCATTCAATCATTCAATCACTAACTTACTCACTCATTCAATCATATCAGATTACAAGTTCCTCATATCGACTGCAGCAACTAATGGAGCAGTAGTAGTATGGAATATTACAAGAGAGGGCGCGAGGTCTGTGGAGAAGGTGTGGACCGATCACACCAGAGCCGTGAACAAACTGGCTTGGCATCCAGACCAACACAACTACTTGCTAACAGGCTCACAAGACACAACACTAAAGTTATCTGTATGATTGATTCAATGAACATGCCAAGATAGTTCAGTCGACTAACCATTCACATCACCAACAACATAGGATATACGAGAGGCCAACCCATGCAAGATCACATTCCAACCAAAGTCTGAAGCGATACGCGATGTACAATTCCATGCATTCAACCCGAATCAGTTTGCAGCAGCATTTGACAATGGTACTGTTCAGCTATGGGACATTAGGAAACACAATCAGGTAGTGGAGAAGATAACCGCGCATCAGGGTCTGGTGCTCTCGATCGAGTGGCATCCAGAGGAGAAGAACCTGATCGCGACGGGCGGTCGTGACCGCGCCATCCGTGTCTGGGACATCACCAACAACAAACAACTCTACAACATCTCAACGATATCCAGTGTGTCGAGGATCAAGTGGCGACCGAACCATCGATGGCAGATTGCGAGCTGCTCGTCGATCGTCGATCTCCAGACGCACATCTGGGACGTGAAGCATCCGTTCGTGCCAATCGCCTCGTTCACTGAGCACCGCGACGTGCCCACCGGTCTGATCTGGCACGATGCGTCCACGCTGATCACCTGCAGCAAGGACAACTACCTGTTGATCAACAACATGCCGGGCGATGCCTATCAGCCCTACCACCACATCCGCACAACGGGCATCGGATGGAATGTACAGAACGAGCTGGCGGTCATAAACGACAAGATAAACCGTGACCTCAACAACGAGTCGGCCGTGCCACTGTCGGCCCAGTACCCGTCGTTCTTTGCTTCGTTCAACGTGCCGCCAGTCCCCTCGCCGCCATCGCCGGCGCGCACCGACAAGGGCACCATGTACATACTGTCGCCGCTGGGCGCCACCAAGAGCGCCGACAAGATCTGCGACCCATCCTTCCTGTTTGAGTACTTTGCCAAGAACTATCGATTCCAGGGCATGTCCTTCAAGAAGCTCTGCAAACACAATGAATCCGTAGCTCTTCGCGCCAACCAATATCAAACGTCCAAGATCTGGACACTCCTGCGACTACACTTCAACATCAATAACAACAACAACAACAACAGCGCGAACAACACAAACAACAACAACACATCATCGAACAACAACAATATATCAATAATCAATGACAGCTCAACTGGAAGCAGCAAGCTGGCAATTGGACCTTCGACATCATCAGAAGCCGCGACAAAGTCGAGCGTTGGCAAGGACGATCATTTGGGCATTGGCGCAGAGATACAGGACGCACTGGGTGGCACTGGCATCCCCGACTCGATTGAATCGAGTGTTGGTAGCAATGCTCGAGCCGCCTTGGACTTTAGCGATGTGCTCGACGACGACGAAGACGACATTCTATCGGCAGAGGCTGTCACACCTCTTGCCCCACTGCCCACTCGCGCACCCTCGCCCGCCAAGTCACCACGCGACATGGACAAGCAACAGCCACAGACACTACAAGCCACACCTCTGCTGCATCAACAACAGCAGCAGCAACAACTGGTTCAATCGAATGGCCCTGTAGATAGTTTGTACGATAATAATTTATTAGGAGTTCCCGTTTTGGACAAGTCGACGCTGCTGGCCGTGGACAAGAAGAAGCAGAAGGCATCATCACTCGCACTACTCGATGTTGTTGACTTTGAAGTGCCATCAATCGATATACAACCGACCATTCTCGAGATGCTGGAACACTGCAATGAGAGAGGTGATGTCCAAACATGTGTGTTTGTGATGCTCATACTCAAGGAAGCGATCAAAGTTGATAGACTGCGAGTATCCCAATGGCTTGGATCATATATAGGTATGCTTGCTTCGCCAATCTTGTCAATCTCCACTCAATCAATCAATCACTCACACTCAATCAATCAAACAGAGTTACTGCATAGGTTCAGAATGTGGAACAACGCGAATGAGATTATGAAGGGCTGCGATGATCCTTCTGTTAGCTTCATGTCACAAAGATCGACTTCAGTGCTGGTGTCATGTGCATGTGGCAAGACATTGCCACCCAACACATTTGTTTGTGATAAGTGCGGATCAGTTCCTGGCGAGTGTTCAGTCTGTCGCCTGCCAGTGAAGGGCTCCTTCGTATGGTGTCAAGGTTGTGGACATGGTGGACATCTGGAACACATCAAACAATGGTTCGATTCAAATCACGAGAACTGTCCAACTGGATCATGCACACATATTTGTCGGCCACGACTGGTTAGTACCTAGGTGGACGCGTCAGTCATTCAGTCAAACCGTGCGCGTGACATGGCCAGTAGGTCCGCGTGACATGGCCATCCATGGCTTGGTAAAAATAAAGTCGCCACACTATTCCTAGAGTGATTGGGGTCCTTGCCCCTTGCCACTTTCCCCTTGCCCCTTGCCCCTTGCCCTTGCCCTTGGAACTTACCAGGGTCGTTTATATGGCGACATTAGGAAGTTATCGAGAAAGTTCAACAAGTTGAACTTGAACAAGTGGTACTCCAAAGTCCCGGGATCCGGATCAAATCGATCGATCAAATACCATCTTTGGAAGAAACATACTTTAGTGATCAAGTATGAACAAACATAAATTATGTATGTTTTCCAGTCTGTGTTTTATTCGTTTGACTTTATTGATGGCATGTCCATAAAAATAGACTCAAAGTGGGCCTTCAATCAAACTCGATCAACCACAATCACCGCCTTTGGAAGATTGTCACTTATTTACTTTAAAGGTACGTCCTAACCTTTCAGTGGATTGATTAAGACGAGATTACAACTTGTGGACATATCTCGCTATAGCTAGCCCCCTCTTCCCCACAACTAAACAACCCAAGTCAACACCAGTGACCTTCATTCAAACAGCTATCTCTCAACAAACTGATGAAGTCACATTTATTCGTGTGACCCACCAAGGAATGAGTATGTGTCTTATCAAATTCTAGAATGTAACTGTAACTTGGAACGAGGAAGCGAATGAAGTTACGAGGGCCAAGTCTGTGGAAGACCCTGGTCAACTCGAACCCTATGCACACTGTTTAGTCTGATCGCAAAGCAAAGAACAGGGCGAATATACCCTCCTACTTAATTAATTAATCGGTGACTGTTGGCCCCAATATCGAATGATGCGCGTATATACTCTAATTATAACATAGTTGATAGCGCTACTCATTGATCAAAGGGGGTTGGATCTGATCAAATGGTCCGAGTTTCAATGAAAGCACTTGTGTCGGGGCCACACGCTCTTTGCAAACATTAAGCAAATGAGACAGACACCAAAAAAAAAAGTGATCATGTGTGTGTTGAGTGAGTGCGAGACAAGTCAACACCCCGATCACATGAGCCATGGGTCGACCATCGCCAGTACATCAAGATGCAGCTCAATCTCTCACTGGCTCACTCAACAACACTCGCGAAAATTTGTGCTGGACTGGAGTGGTGTTGGTCATACGATTGCAATCTCGAGTGATCCTAACATCCCCGGACAAAACAGATCACTAATTATGGCTGTGGATATTGTCATCGTGCCAGATCGCATGCCCTATACCCTAAAGGTAGTATTTTAAATACTAATTTCTTTCTAATATAATATTGATCACGCGGGATGGGTCGCATCCAAGCATGAGCATCCATCTAACCAGAATACTTAAGTATTGCTTGACACTTACTTTTTTTATTTATCATTACCAATACCAATACATCATCAATCAATCAATAATAACTTATTCACTCACTCACCACTCACTTAAGTCATCAATCAAATCAATCAATCAAACTTCCAACAATTATCCATCCACATCCAACCAACCAATAATCCATAAATATTATTATTATCATATTGATGCAAGGAGTAACATTACAAACGGATAAACAATTATTAAGGACCCAATAACATAAGTCTCATTACAAGTAGGTATAAATCAAGACGTCAGAGATAGAGTAGTGTGGTGTGTTTTGTTGTTATTGTTGGTTCTTTGGATGTGGGGAGTGGGCGATCCAATCGAACTCACTGACTTGGTTGTGTGTGTTTGTGTGCGACTAAAAATAATGAAGAGGCTTGTTGTGGTCCTCTCGACCAGAGTCTTATCACTTGACAAAGGTCATAGCACCACTCGACCATTCATTCATTCATTCATTCATTCTTTCTATCTTTCATTGTGTAGTTGTTGTAGTTGTTTGATTGTTTGTGTGTGTGTATGAATGTGGTGAAGTCGTTTAAACTCGAGTACACCACCATCACACACTTCAACACCCTGTCACCAGTTCTTCCAATTCTTCCAATTTCAATCAATCAACATCACACAAATAACACACCACAGTCAGAGTTGGCGCGCACTCAACCTCAACCTCCTACTTGAGCATCAACAAACACATATGTGGTGAACACCTGATCAGGCGTTCTATCAAACATGTGATTGATGGTAGGATGGTTGGTTGATAGGTTGTGATTGATAAGTCTCTGGAGATGAGGCTGAAGTGATCAAGGTCAAGATGGACTGATGTTGATCGTGATGTGTATCACATCAATTTAGCCCCACAGACACAATCTCGCCATCGTGTGTCTAATATTAACCAGGTTACCACCTGGTGTTTGGAAGGGCTTCACCACAATTCCATGTATTATTACATGTTATTACATCACCATCTCAGTCAATCAATCAATCAAATCCAATCCATCCATCAAAACAACAACAACAACCTATAAATGAACAACTTGAGGTTGTTTTGGAAGTTTGTTATTATTACCTAAACCTCGATGTATCCAAAGAAGAGCCTCGATATACACACACACACATTTATTCTATTTGTAAAGGACTCAACTTCACCAACACATAACGCATCATCATCAACATCATCATTATAATAGAACATTCTTGTACATACCACCCCCCCTTAGAGGCCTTACTTCCAGGCCCCCTCACCCCTTCCACACTTCACACTACACATATACATACACACACCTGATCAGTTCCATTCTTGATTGGAACAGTCGAAAAGGTCACTCTACTCTACCCTACCTATACTTAGGTGACAGCTGTAATTAACATTTCACCTTCCATCCACCAAAGAACAAATATTCCTAAATTATAATTATTATTATTACTATCATTCAATCAAAATATCCAAGAATGTCCAACTCTACCATGCCATATTTCCCCAAGTACTCAATATACCAACAAGTGTTCAAGAGGATCTATTCCCAGATTAATACTGCCAATCAGCAAAAGTCCAAATGGGAATACTTTGTGCTGGGCATGCGCGTCTACCAATGGTTGTCGGAGCACGACCCCGCCTACACCTCCAACCTGCAGTTTGACAAGATCATCGAGGCCATCAACGAGATCTTTGACATCATTCTGAGTCTGCTCGAGATGATGAAGTCGCCACCCTCGCTGCTGTCGGCCGTCGTTTACTACGCCAACAAGTTTGTGTCGCGTACTGGCATCAAGCACAACCAGCTGTTCAATCTGCTGCTGACCAGCACCATCGTCACACTCAAGTTTTGGTCCGAGAGCATCCAGATCCACAACCGCATGCTGGCCGACATCTTTGAGTTCCCAGTGCAGGACATCAACCTGATGGAGCGTCGCTTCCTCTGTGGCGTCGACTACCAACTCAGCATTACCGAGCAACAATTGGAGACCTTCATGTCCAAGATTGACATCACCAGTTCACTCAAGGCATCATTGCAACTGCCATCATACATTAGCAAGTCTCCATTGCTCTCCTCGTCCTCGTCATCATCCTCCACTTCATCATCAGCGACTACCAACTCACAACCAACTCGTCTGTCAGCGTCAAACAAGTCTGGATCATACTGCATGGAGCCAGCTGTTACCTACATGGGCAGCGCATCACAAGCCACAGCCAACTGTTAACAAGTTTGGCCACACACACATAACTACTGTATAGACTTATCCAACCAATATCCAACAACATCCAACTACCAACCACAATCCATACCATGTACATACCTACTACCTTGTATCGAGCGCATCACCATCATCCACACCTCCTATTTTTTTTCCCGCCAACCATCCAATAATCCATCAATCCTCCACCAGCAATGCTCCACCCTAAGGTGAGTGTTCGCTGGAGTCAGTACCACTACAATGCCTGTGTAGACATGTCCACACCGGCTGTATTGTAACACCTGTTTAGCTGCAATCAACATTCCCCGGCAACATCCGAAAACGTTGGAGAATGAACGTCCTTTCAAATAAACTACATGTTTAATCCTAAATCTAATCTACTTCTACTTCTGTTGTCGTCTGATTGGTTGACACACAATGATTGGCGATCGAAAGATTGAATGAATGAATGAATGACCTTGATATATTTATATCGAACTCCACTCCTAAGCTCAAGTACTCCACGTTTCCTTGGAATAGTGCATACTCATACCAAGCAGTGTTTGGACATTGTGTAGGGTCTCTTTGAGTGGGAAGGCAGGACTGCCTTGCGAGTGGAGTAGTTGTTCGAGGTTCTTGTTGAGCAGGAAGACGGCGTAGTCAAAGATCTTCTTCTCGACGCCACGTGAGTAAAGTGGGAACTTGGAGGCAGAGTGATGTAGGATCTCATCGCGGATGAATGATCGTGACGCCATCGGTGTCATTGGGTAGCGCAGTGGTATGTCCAGGTATCTAGACGCCAGGTGAACAATATGGCAAACGTATCCGAGTGCCGTTGATATCGACTCCTCATCACATCCATTGTAGTCAGAGTGTGGAAGTTGTAGATTGTTGATCACAATACCCTTGGGTCCTTGTTGAAGTGGGTATATCGATGTGATCTGATACAACAGATGCCACTTCTTCTTATCCAATGTGGCTCGGATGTTATGTAACAACACCCTATCCATGTCCAACACCTTGATCGACTCAATCGTCTGTTGCAACGATGAGTAGAATATCACGCCTGCATTAGCCAATGCAGTTGCCCTCGGTACCAAGTCCTTCCTTGTCTTTTCAACCAACTCTTTGTCTGTTGACGAGTATGAGTGAGTGAGCGAATGGACGTTTGATTGATTGATTGACGAGCGAGTCTTACCCTTGTCCTTGAGTAACAGTTGTTCGCAACACTCTTCGTTGAGCTGCTTGACACGGTTCCTCAGCTTTTCCAATCGCTTTAACTTCTCGATGTACTGTGCATTGCTCTCCAGCTTGTCCTCGATGTCTATACTCAATTGTTTGGTTGTCTCTACATTCTTCATATGTGTCAACTTCTTTGTGATTATCTTCAACAACTGTTCCTGATTGATCGTATCAGACTTTCTCTTCTCATTCGATGCCGTGAACTTGTAATCATTCATTCTTGTCGAACTCTATTTTGATTGAGTGAGGTAGGTCAGTGAGTGGGATGATCCCAGTGTGGGCTTGGGCTGAGTCCTTCATTCAATTAATCAATCATACCATTTGGATCTTTGTTTCTTTTGTTACATATAGTCCATCCTTTAGTTCAAAGATGATGGAGTTGGGAGGAATGATTAAATTTACAAACTGTTTGATCTGTTGAATGATGTTGTGATCCTTGTTAGTGATTGACAAACATCACGATCAGGATCATTATATATACCTCTTGTGCTATGAATTCCAGTTGTGTGAGATCGATCTCTGCTTGGAAGAGTGGCTCATCATCATGATCCTTCTCCCATACACATATATTGAAGCTGTTAAAGTGTTCCAATATATCATTGGGCAGTGGACTATAACAATCGAATGAGTTCCAGACTGGATTCTAAGTTGATTGATTGATTGATTGAGTGAGTATATTTGTTTGAATGAGTGAGTTGTATGACATAACATACATATGAGTTCTTGACAACTTCACTGATGTAGAATGCATGGGGTAGGTCTTCGTCTTCGTCGTCTTCATCGTCGTCTTCGTCGGCGGATTGTGGACCGTCGACATCATCGTCAGCGATAGCAGCCTCCTCATCCTCGTCAAAGCGTAGTTGATCATCGTCAGAGTAATCAGGTGATTGTTCGTCCTCGTTGTTAACAGCATCTTCATCATCTATTGGTATGATATGTCCATTTGCCTGCTGCTGATGTTGTTGATGTTGCTGTTGATCGTTATTTGATGATATCGTTGGAGTTGGACATCTAATAAGTGGACCACCGGCATCTACTCGTCTGTTCTTTGTTTGTTTGTTGGGAGGTGGGGCATGCAGTGTATAGTATGTGTTTGGTAGATGCTGATCAGCATTGATATTGATACGAGGTATAAGGTTTCTACACAGTATGCTCTTTACATGACGTAGTTTACGCTATCATTGATTGATTGAATGAATAAGTGAACGAGGGGAGTTGTGAGGGCAGAGATAGTTACAAGTGATGGAGTGAATGAGCTTGGACCGTTGGGCATGATCATGAGAATGCCACCATTCATTTGAGGGTTCTGGTAGTAGGCTTGAACGGCTGATGGTATGGGTACTGGTACAGCAGGTCCATTAGGTGTCGCAGACAATGGTGTTGATGATATCATTGTATTAGTCATCTGTGGCAACAAAACAGTTGATTGATATATCTGTTGTTGAAGTTGTTGTATCTGTTGTTGTTGTAACATTTGTTGTTGTTGTTGTTGTTGTGGTACACTTTGAGGTAATGTCTGTGTCTGAGGTATCTGAGACTGTTGTTGAGTCTGAGTCTGAGTCTGAGTCTGAGTCTGAGTCTGAGTCTGAGTCTGAGTCTGAGTCTGTGTTGCATTACCAACACCAACAGCAACTCCACCTACTGTTGTAGAAGGAGTGCTCATATTATATGTTTGATTGATTATTCGATTAACTGATTGAATATTGAGTGACGAGGCGTATCGATTATCTGTGCACAAGATGTTTGATGAAGATGTGGGTCCCAAAGTATCCAAAACTCAAAAATTAACCAAAAAACCTGGATATTCATTTATTGATATTATATAAGTTTGATTGAATGACTGGTGGTTCATTCTTATTATTATTATTTGTTGTGTTTGGACAAATCCAGTATCTTTAAACAAGGGTAGCCACATTGCACTACTAGTAGGTTGTTATAAAGGCATATGACTAGGAGTTCGTTGATCCTGCGCATTTGGGTTTGGAGCAATATCTGCTCAAAAGAATGGTTTTTGTTTGGTAGATAGAAGTTGACATCGAACGTATGTACATTGGGGAATGACACGACCATTTCTGCGACATCTTTGGACCGATCGAATTTTCTATGTGTCAGATATTGTTTGGTTCGCATCACCTTGGTTGCACGACCTTTGCTCTTGGGTGCCAAGAGCTGCCAAATAAAGAGTGACCTTATCTCAAATAGCTCAAGGCCACACTCAGATGATGATGATGGTGGTGATGTGAAGTACTTGTCCTGTGTCCTCAAGTCCACTGAAAGTATTTTAAGTGTTCCAGGCAATGATGTTTGCTTCACAGATTGTTTGTAATCACGTCCAAGACTTAGTGATGTCAGGGTTGGCGGCAACACTCCTGTTGGCATTGCATGGTTGAACTTATCACCCAATGAAAGGTCGACCAGCGATGCTGGCAGCGCACCCTCTGGCAATACCTGGTTGAATGAATTTCCAATTGTGAGGTGGACAAGTGACGATGGCAATGATCCAGGTGGGATCGGACAGTCGTACTGATGGCCAAGGTCGAGGCGTGTCAATGCCTGTGACAATAATGCAAGATGTTGTTGGTGTTCAAGTTGAATTGACAGTGATGTCAAACTTGATGGTAGGGGCTGATGTCCATGAAGCTGCGGAGGAAATATAAAATCATGGTTATCACCATGATGCCACAGATTGCCAACGACCAGTGTTTGGAGTGATTGGGGCCACGAGACTTGTATAGGATCATATTTATAAGTGTCGTACACTGTGAACACATCCTTGCTCTCGTATGTCAGAGAGGTGAGTGATGTTGACAACGCATGGAGATAAATCCATCTATAGTTGCCAAAGGCAAGCGTGACCAGGCTGTTGGGCAAAGATCCAGGAATGAAATCTTTATCGTATTTCGACATCAGTGAGAGTGTGGCCAGTTGCGGTGGAAGTACGTTCAGGCCAAACGGTTGATTGAATTGGCCGACAAAGTATAATGACTGGAGTGATTGTGGTAGCACACCAGGATTGATTGGTTGATTGTAATTGAGGCCAAAGCGTAGCGTCTGGAGTGATGAGGGCAGCACGCCCACACCAATCGCATAATTGAAGCGACTGCCAAACTCAAGTGATATGATCGATGAAGGTAGATCTCCAGGCGTCGGTGGATCGAGTAGGTCTCCAAGCTTCAGTGATGTAATCGATGATGGGAGCAATCCAGGTTGCAAACGTGGAAAGATTGACCCGAGTAGTATGAGTGTCTCAAGTGAATCGGGGAGTGAAGAGGGTATCAGCAGGGAAACATTACGATTATATATATTGTCAAAGCAAGTCTTGATTGTCAAGGAGACAAGCGATGATGGTAGTGTGCGAGGTTGGATCGTCCAATCATTCTTCGTACATATAAAAGAAAATGTTCGAAGAGATGGTGGCAGATCGCCAATGTTGAATGGCTTGCAATGATTGTCAATGTTCAGACTGGTGATCGATGGCGGCAAGGCGCCAGGCTTTAGTCCCTGGGCCACACTTAGACGAGTGAGTGATGGTGGCAGCCGATCAGGTAAGACTGATTCGTCGTAACCAGAGTTAGTGATGGTCAGGTCGGTCAGACGGTCATAATAAAGATCGTTATTAAGATTGTCCAATCGATTGGTTGATTTAATTTCCATTGTTGGTTTGCATTGTCTCTTCAACTCTTGTGTCCTGTCACCATGATTGATTGTCACATCTGTCAACTGTTTGATCATTATATCAAACAGACGTTTACAAGTGAAGCCCAAGCACAATGCATTGAAGTGATCATCTTTCAAGTAATCGAATATCTGTCGTACAACTAACAATGAGAGTCTGTCCATCCTTCCTCTCTCTCCTTCATTCGTTCGTTCGTTCGTTCGTTCGTTCGTTCGTTCGTTCGTTCGTTCGTTCGTTCGTTCGTTCGTTCGTTCGTTCTATCTCTATCGTTCGTTATTTGTTCAACAAAAAAGATTTGATTAAGATCATATTCTTCATCATTTATTAATGTTTGATTGTCGACTAACATAGTGTCGAGACAGGTTTAGTATCCTCATACAATGTTTACCATCATTGTGTATAGGAAGACATCTTATTGGCCAACTGTTGGGAGTGTAGCTGAACAAGCCAATTGCAAGACGTTCGTTGATCCGACGAACTTGGATCCTATACTGCACTTTCAGGATATCGCCTTCAAACTCTCCTTTCCTTGGTTGTTCATAGAACTCGATATCAAACGTGTGCACATTGGGCAATGACACTAGCATTGGTCCGATTATACTTGATTGACTGTCCGAGCACGAACTCCTCTTCTCGAATTGTTTGATTCGCAACAACTTGATTGATCTCATCTTGTTCTTGGGGACCATGTTTGTCCAAACAAATGTTGACCTGACCTCCAGCAACTCAAGGTCAGACTTGAATGACTTTGGTAATGTGACATACTTGGTCTGTCTCAGTGTGTTAACTGATAGTATTTGAAGAGATCGAGGCAATGAAGTTTGTTTCAATCCTTGATTGAACTCACGGCCCAGACTTAGGTAAGAAAGGGATGGGGGCAGCACTCCAGTTGGCAATGGTTGATTGAATGAATCACCAAATGAAAGGTGGACGAGTGATGACGGCAAAACTCCAGTGGGCAATGGTTGGTTGAATGCATCACCAAATGAAAGTTTGACCAGTGATGATGGCAACGCTCCGACTTGCAATAGTTGGTTGAATGCATTACCAATGGTCAGGTGGACAAGTGTTGATGGAAATGCTCCACTTGTGATCGGACTGTTGTAGAGATTGCCCAGGTCCAGGTATGTCAAGGATGGTGACAATAAAGTAAGATGCTCTTGCAGTTCAAGTTGAATGGACAATGATGTCACGCTTGGGGGTAGAGGCAGATGTCCATGGTGCGGGCTGTAATTCCACAGATTACCAACAACCAAGGTTTGAAGTGATGGTGGCCAAAATGAGGAATGACTTCGATTAAAACAATCATATTCATATTGGACTATGAAGGTGCGCTTGTATCCATATGTCAGAGAGGTGAGAGATTGTGGCAAGGCACTCAGATATATCAAGCTTGAATCTCCAATCTCCAAGGTAATAATGCTGCTAGGCAATATCCCTTGGACTCTGAAATCTTGATTGCGTCTGGACAACAACGATAGTTTGGACAGTTGAGGTGGAAGTACGTCCAGCTCAAGAGGTTGATTGAACTCGCCATCTTTGACAAAGTATAATGACTGGAGTGATCTTGGAAGGACACCGGGACTGAGTGGCTGGTTGAACTTTTTTCCAAAGGTTAGTGTCTGGAGTGACCGGGGAAGGACGTCCACGCCAAGCTCAAGATTGAAGTGTTTGCCAAACTTAAGTGATGTGATTGAAGAAGGCAGATCGCCAGGCTTCGGTGGATTAAGAAGGTGGTCAAGTTTAAGGTTTGTGAGGGATGATGGGAGCAATGAAGGTTGCAGCTGGTCTATGATGGTACCCTTTAGTGCGAGGGTCTCGAGTGAATCGGGGAGTGAACCGAGTATCAACAAGGGTACTTTGGTATTAAGTGTTGGGTAATGGTAATAGATTGGTTTGAGCTTCAGGAAGACGAGTGACGATGGTAGGGTGCGAGGTTGAATGGTCCAATCAGTGGAGCAGGTAACGGACATTGTCCTTAGAGTTGGTGGCAGATCTCCAATATTGAAAGGCTGGAAATGATTCCCAAGTGTCAAACTGGTGATCGATGGTGGCAAGGGTCCGGGCAAGAGATTGTTTGTTATACTTAATCGAGTGAGTGATGGGGGCAACTGATGGGGTAGGACTTTCTCGTTGTAGGAGTATGTGATTGTCAGATCAGCCAGGCGGTCGTAGGAAGGCATCTTCTCAAGATTCTCCAATTCATTTATTGGTATGGACATTCTTTGTTTGCAATGTTTGTCCAGTTCTAGTGACTTGTCCCAATGATACATTTCGACATCAGTCATCCGTTTGATCATTATTTCAAACAGTCGTCTACAAGTGATGCCCAAGCACACTGCATTGAAATGATCATCCTTTAAATACTCGAATATCTGTCTAATAACTAAATGTGATAGTCTGTCCATCATGTTTATAGCCTTGCTTCTCTCTCTCTAGTTATGTCTATCTCTCTGGTGTTATAGAATTTGATATACATTGGTCCCTCACTGAGTCTATCATTCATTTATTCATCCATTCTTTCATTCACACACTGTCGACATCACACACTCTGTTTAAATCATCTGCTATGACAGTAGCCCTCCTATTTGTTGCCAATACACTCAATCAATCAATCAAATATTTGGGTTAACCACACATTTATGATTGATCACTTCAAATTGAACAGACTACATAGAGGGGTCCAGTGCCCTTATATGGGAAACCACATACACTACCAGCTATACTAAATAAAAGAGTACCAGAGGACCTTAAAGGAAGACCCGCCAAAATATATAGATTTATTCCATGATTAATTGATTGATTGCTGGTTGAATGTATGGATAGCAGGACTTGGACAACTAGGACGACTGCCATCGTATCGAGACAAGTCTAGTATTCTCAAACAAAATTTAGGATCTTTGATAAGATAATGATGATTGTAGATAAGGCAAATAGCAAGTTGATGGTGGATTCGGCGAACTTGGATTCTGTATAATAAGTCGCAATCAATTGGTAACTTTAGAGGGAGGTCAAAATCAAGAGAATCTTTGCTTCGGTGAATGTGGAAGGTGACGTCGAACGTGTGTACATTGGGGAATGACACAACCATTGGTCCGATGATATGGGCTTGGCTCCTCTCATATGTTCTCTTATATTGTTTGATTCGCAACAACTTGATTGAACTTGCCTTGTTCTTTGTGGCCATGTTTGTCCAAAAGAATCCAGTCCTCACCTCCAACAAATCGAGGTCAGACTTGAATGATGAAGTTGGTAAAGTAACATACTTGGTCTGGCCCCGTGAGTCCACTGACAGAGTTCGCAATGTTCCTGGAAGTGATGTTTGTTTCAATCCTTGCTTGAAATGACGTCCCAGACCTAGTGATTTGAGAGATGGTGGCAACACTCCAATGGGCAAAGCCTGGTTAAATGTATCCCCAAGAGAAAGGTCGGTCAGAGTGGCGGGTAGCACTCCAGTTGGCAACACCTGATTGAATGCATTTCCAATTATCAGATGGACTAGTGATGGTGGCAATGATCCTTGTGTGATTGGACTATTGAAAGTATGTCCAAGGTCAAGATATGTCAATGACTTTGACAGTAATCTAAGATGCTCTTGTTGTACAAGTTGAATTGACAATGATGTAACGCTTGGTGGAATGGGTATGGGCTCATGATAGTTAAACCGCCACAGATCACCAACGACCATAGTTTGGAGTGAAGGAGGCCACGAGACAAGTAGACTATATGTATAAAGTTCAAAAGAATATCTCAAAGAGAAGGTACCCTTAAATTCGTATGTCAGAGATGTGAGAGAAGTTGGGAGCACATCTAGATCAATGGTTCCATATATCTTGCCAAACTGAAGAGTGACCAGGCTGTTGGGCAAAGATCCAGGAATGATTGTTTTGTTGAATCTTGACAGCAGCGAGAGTGTTGTCAGGTGAGGTGGAAGCACATCAAGTCCAAATGATTGATTGAATAGTCCTTCGTCAAAGTATAATGACTTGAGTGATCGTGGAAACACTCCAGGTAAGAATTGCTGATTGAAAGTGTAGCCAAAGTGTAGCGTCTGGAGTGACGAAGGCAGAACACCCACTCCCAGAGGATGGTTGAAGTCACTGCCAAACTCTAGTGATATGATCGAAGAGGGGATATCGCCAAGCGTTGGTGGAACACGAAGATCGTCTAGCTTGAGTGATTTGAGAGATGATGGGAGCAATCCCGGCTTCAAACGCTCGATGATCGAACCCTGAAGGGAAAGAGTTTCCAGTGATCCAGGAAGTGAACCAGGTATCAGGATGGGGACATTGGGATCAAGAAATCGCTCAAAGTCTGGGAGGAGGGTCAAAGATACTAGTGAAGAAGGCAGGGTACCGGGCTGGATTGTCCAATTGTCCTTGACGTCAATGGACATTGTGGTGAGAGATAGTGGAAGTTCGCCAAAGTTGAATGGCCGGGATTGGTTTTCAAGGTTCAGAATGGTGATCGATGATGGCAGTGGGGCAGATATGATCTCTAGACCGGAATGGAGACTTAGACGAGTGAGGAATGGGGGCAACTCAAAAGGAGCGGCTGTTTGATTCTCTGAAGTGATGGTCAGGTCCACAAGGCGGGAGTAAGAAGGCATCTTCTCTAGAGTGTAGAGGCTATACAATTTTATGGACATTGTTGGTTGGCAATGTCTGTACAGTTCTAGAGACTTGTCCCAATGATTCATCTCGACAACAGTCATACGTTTGATCATTATATCAAACAGACGTCTACAAGTGATGCCCAAGCACAATGCATTGAAATGATCATCCTTCAAATAATCGAATATCTGTCTAATAACTAAATATGATAGTCTATCCATTATGTTGTCCTTGCCTTCTTCTCTATATCTATCTATCTCTAGCTCTATCTTTATGTATCTTTATATTTGATTGATATGGAATGGTTTGTTTGATTAAGTTGGTGAGTAACTCATTCAAACATTCACATTCTTATACTTTCGACATCAAGGCTATGTCAAGAGTGGGACTCCATTAATATATATTGTTGCCACTGCCGCCACTCAGCCCACACTCAATCAATCAATCAAATAACCACACCCACAAGCACCTGATCAATCACTTCACAAAGAACAGTCAACAACCCCCTTCAGTTGCAGTGGGACCTTTATGGAACAGTCAATATACCTATCAACTGTTGTTGAGGCTTAATAGCTGCACCAGAACCAGAGTACCTTCCAGACTTCAACCCGCCAAATATTTAGAATGCATTCATCCATTTATTCAATTAATGATTGATTGTTAACTTCATCCTCTGGTGTTTGATTGACTGGCTCGGGTAATGTAGAATGAGACTTGACAGAAGGACTAGGACGACTACCATCGTATCGAGACAAGTCTAGTATTTTCATATAATATTTAGGAACATCGATACAATTACGTAGACTATATATAAGGCCAATGGCAAGTTGTTGATAGATACGGCGAACTTGCATTCTATATATTACGTCACTGGGAGAGTCCTTTGGAGGGCGGCCGTAAATACGATCTGTACTGCTGGGTCTAAAGTAGAAGGTGACGTCGAATGTGTGAACATTGGGGAATGACACAACCATTGGTCCGATGATATTGGCTTGGCTCCTCGTATTTGATTTCATATATTGTTTGATTCGCAGAAGCTTGATTGGACTGGCCTTGTTCTTTGTAACCATGTTTGTCCAAATGAAAC
Organism: Acytostelium subglobosum LB1; assembly: GCF_000787575.1. NCBI lineage: Eukaryota > Evosea > Eumycetozoa > Acytosteliales > Acytosteliaceae > Acytostelium > Acytostelium subglobosum. The sequence continues at coordinate 66,538 of NW_012236500.1, read as the reverse complement.
CAGTCCTCACCTCCAACAAATCGAGGTCAGACTTGAATGATGAAGTTGGTAATGTGGCGTACTTGGTCTGGCCCCTCGAGTCCACAGATAGGCTTCTTAGTGTTCCAGGTAGAGATGTTTGTTTCAATCCTTGTTTGTAATCGCGTCCCAGACTTAGTGATGTGAGTGATGGTGGCAATACTCCAGTGGTCAATGCCTGGTTGAATGAATCGCCAAGTGATAGGTCGGCCAGTGTAGCCGGTAGCACTCCAACTGGCAACACCTGATTGAAAGACTTTCCAATGATGAGGTTGACAAGTGATGAAGGTAAAGATCCAGGTGTGATCGGACTGTTGTATATATGTCCAAGGTCGAGATGCGTCAAGGACGGGGAAAGTAATGTAAGATGGTCTTGGTGTTGGAGTTGAATTGACATTGATGTAACACTAGGTGGAATGGCTATTGGCAGTCGATCTGTGTGATATCTCCACATATTGCCTACGACCATTGTTTTGAGTGTAGATGGCCACAAGATAAGTCGTTTTGTATTAAAATCAAAGGAATTAAAGAAAGAGCAGTCGCTCTTATCTTCGTATGTCAGAACTGTTAGCGATGAGGGGAGTGTATCTAACTCAATCGTGGTATAATGTTTGCCAAATTGAAGTGTGGCCAAGCTGTTGGGCCATGATCCAGGAATGATTGATTGGTTCCATCTCGACATTAAGGAGAGAGATGTCAGCTGTGGCGGAAGCACGTTAATTTCAAAGGGTTGATTGAAATGTCCGTCAGCAAAGTATAATGACCGAAGAGATTGTGGAAACACTCCAGGTACAAATGGTTGATTGTAATCGTAGCCAAAGCGTAGCGTCTGGAGTGATGGCGGCAGCTCACCCACTCCCAGCATCAGGTTGAATTGATTCAAGAACTCGAGTGAGGTAATCGATGAAGGTAGATCCACTAATGTCGGTGGAGAAAGTAGATCGTCAAGCTTGAGAGATGTGAGAGATGATGGGAGCAATCCAGGTTTCAGCCGCCCAATGATTGAACCTTCAAGTGCAAGCGTCTCCAATGAGTATGGGAGTGAACCGGGTATCAGTAGTGATTCAAGTTGATTATGTGGTCGGCCATAGGAGGCGAGGGTCAATGAGACTAGAGATGATGGGAGTGTTTGAGGCTGGATAGTCCAATTCGCCTTGAAGCCACTGATGTACAAAGTGGTGAGTGCTGGAGGCAGATCTTCAATGGAGAATGACTTGATATTATTGCGAAGTGTCAGATTGGTGATCGATGGTGGCATCTGGCGAGGCATGTAACTGTCTGGGAGACTTAGACGAGTGAGGGATGGTGGCAGATCATAAGGAGTGGCTGCTTCATCGATGTAATTGATGTTCAGGTCCATAATGCGGGGGTAGCAAGGTAACTTCTCAAGACGACGAAGTTCATACATTGGTATTGACATTGTTGACTGGCAATCTCGGTGCAGTTCTAGTGACTTGTCCCAATGTTTCATCTTGACATCAATCATCCGTTTGGTCATTATATCAAACAGTCGTCTACAAGTGATTCCCAAGCACAATGCATTAAAATGATCATCCTTCAAATACTCGAATATCTGTCTAATAACTAAATATGATAGTCTATCCATTATGTTGGCCTTGACTTCTTCTCTATCTCTATCTCTCTATCTTATTCTTTATGTTTCTTTATAAATTGATTGATATGGAATGGTTTGTTTGATAAAGTTGGTGAGTAACTCATTCAAACATTTACATTCATATACTCTCGACATCAAAGCTATGTCAAGAGCAGGACTCCATTAATATATATTGGTGCCACTGCCGCCACTCATGCCCACACTCAATCAATCAATCAAATAACCACACCCACAAGCACCTGATCAATCACTTCACAGTGAATAGTCAACAACCCCCTGCAGTTGCAGTGTGTACCTTTATGGAACAGTCAATATACTCTATCAACAGTTGTTGAGGCTTAATAGCAGGACCAGAACCAGAGTACCTTCCAGACTTCAACCCGCCAAATATTTAGAATGCATTCATCCATTTATTCAATTAATGATTGATTGTTAACTTCATCCTCTGGTGTTTGATTGACTGGCTCGGGTAATGTAGAATGAGACTTGACAGAAGGACTAGGACGACTACCATCGTATCGAGACAAGTCTAGTATTTTCATACAAGATTTAGGAACATCGATATAATAACTTTGGTTGTGTTTTAGGCAAATGGCAAGTTTTTGGTAGATACGGCGTACTTGGATTCGGTATAATACGCTGCTAGGAGAGATCTTTGGAGCGTGGTGGAAAATACGCTCTTCAATGCTGGGTCTATAATGATTATAAAAGGTGACATCGAACGTATGTACATTGGGGAATGACACAACCATTGGTCCGATGATATGGGCTTGGCTGGTCGCACTTGCTCTCTCATACTGTTTGATTCGCAACAACTTGATTGGAATGGCCTTGTTCTTTGTGGCCATGTTTGTCCAAAAGAATCCAGTCCTCACCTCCAACAAATCGAGGTCAGACTTGAATGATGAAGTTGTTGATGTGACGTACTTGGTCTGGCCCCGCGAGTCCACTGACAGAGTTCGTAGTGTTCCTGGTAATGATAGTTGTTTCACTCCTTGTTTGTAATCACGTCCCAGGCTGAGAGATGTGAGTGATGATGGTAACACTCCAGTCGGCAAAGCCTGGTTGAATTTATCGCCAAGTGATAGGTCGGCCAGTGTAGCCGGTAGCACTCCAACTGGCAACACTTGATTGAATGCATTTCCAATCGTGAGATGGACAAGTGATGAAGGTAATGATCCATGTGTGATCGGACTGTTGTAAGTGTGTCCAAGGTCGAGATGGGTCAAGGCTGGCGACAGTAATATAAGTTGGTCCTGGCGTTCGAGTTGAATTGACAATGATGTAACACTTGATGGAATGGGTATCGGCACGCGAGAAGAGTGAGTATGCCACAGATCGCCAACGACCATTGTTTTGAGTGTAGGTGGCCACGAGACACGTGGACGATTTGTATAAAAATCATAAGAATAAGATAAATAGAAGGTACTCTTATCCTCGTATGTCAGAGAAGTCAGGGATGTTGGGAGCACATCTAAATTAACCCTGCTATAATGTTCTCCAAACTGAAGAGTGACCAGGCTGTTGGGCAATGATCCAGGAATGAATTCTCGGTGGTAGTAAGTGGACATTATTGAGAGTGATGTAAGCTGAGGTGGAAGCACATCCAGTCCAAATGATTGATCGAATTTTCCCTTTGCAAAGTATAATGACTTGAGTGATTGTGGAAGCACTCCAGGTACGAATGGTTGATTGTAGTTGTGTCCAAAGTGTAGCGTCTGGAGTGACGACGGCAGCACATCCACGCCCAGCGGATGGTCGAAATGATGCAAGAACTCGAGTGATGTGATCGATGAAGGTAGATCGCCAAGTGTCGGTGGGTATTAAGATCGTCAAGCTTCAGTGATGTGAGCGAAGATGGGAGCAATCCAGGTTTCAACCGTTTGATGATTGCGCCTTCAATTGAAAGCGTCTCCAGTGAGTCTGGGAGTGAACCGGGTATCAGCAGTGGTACACCTTGATCAAGTGATCGGTCATAGGAAGTGAGGGTCAATGAGACTAGTGATGATGGCAGTGTTCGAGGCTGGAAGTCCACATTTTCTTGAAGCCAATGATGGACAATGTTGAGAGAGCTGGTGGCAGTTCTCCAATTCTGAATGACTTGGCATGATCGTGAAGGATAAGATTGGTGATCGATGATGGCATCTGGCCAGGCATGAGAATGTTGTCGTATTTGTTGAGGAGACTTAGACGAGTGAGGGATGGAGATCATAAGGAGTGGCCACATCACTATGGTGATCGCCTGAAGTGATGGTCAGGTCAACAACGCGTTCGTAGGAAGGCAACTTCTCAAGATGGCGAAGTTCATTCAATGATATTGACATTGTTGGGTGGCAATCTCTGTACAGCTCTAATGACTTGTCCCAATGATTCATCTTGACAACAGTCATACGTTTGATCATTATATCAAACAGACGTCTACAAGTGATGCCCAAGCACAATGCATTGAAATGATCATCCTTTAAATAATCGAATATCTGTCTAATAACTAAATATGATAGTCTATCCATTATGTTGGCCTTGCCCTCCTTCTCTCTATCTCTATATCTTTATCTCTATCTCTCTATCTTTAAGTTGATGCCTTGAATAATGTTCGTTTTCATCTCGTCCCATACAGTTCATCCATTCCATCACTCTTCCCGCCCTTTTTCATTCTTCAAGGTGTCAGCATCCTTTCACATTCTGTCGACTCAGTAACCCACCCTGGGCTACATGTTGTAGCCACTACAGCCACACTCTCGAGCAATGACAACGTCATTTCAATCTAACACACACCTGATCAATCAATCACTTGTGAACAGTCCAGTCAACAACAACACCTATGCTAACACAGTGTCTACAACAACATGCACACAATCAGTGAGCAGCTGTCTTGAAATAGTAGCATCGTGACCTTCCTGACTCAAACAGCCAAGCCCCCAACAACCAACCTTGCTTGTGCTCATGTCATATGAACGTTCATTCATTCGAATCATTCATTCGAATCAATCAATCATTCAACTTTAAAATTAAGATTGTGATTGTGATTGTTTGATTGTAATATATGGAGTTAAGTCTAGTATTCTTAACTTTTGGCTATCATTGAAGATCATGTTGCATATGACCAGTCGTTCGTTGATCCGACGAGCTTGGACTTGGAACTCCTTCATGTTCGGATAAGATCCACGTTTGTTGTGCGGATAGACAAAGTCGATGTTGAACGAGTGTACGTTGGGCAATGACACGATGATTGGACCGACAACCTCGGCCTCACCAGTCGAGTTCCTCTTCAGAAATAGTTTGATTCGCAACAACTTGATTGAACGTGCCTTGCTCTTGGCTACCAAGTCCGTCCAAACAAAGGGTACCCTGATCTCCAACAACTCAAGATCGGCCGACTCGGATGACGATGTTGTTGGTGAAATGATGTACTTGATCTGTGTCCGCCAGATCACTGAAAGTGTTTGTAGTGTACCAGGCAATAAAGTATGACCTACACTTTGTTTGTAATCACGTCCCAGATTCAGTGATGTGAGTGAAGATGGCAACACTCCTTTGGTCAATTGTTGGTTGAATATATTGCCAAATGAAAGGTCGACCAGTGATGCTGGCAACACACCGACAGGCAAAGCCTGGTTGAATGCATTTCCAAAAGTGAGATTCACAAGTGTTTCTGGCAATGATCCAGGTGTGATCGGTTTGTTGAACCGATCACCAAGGTCAAGGTGGGTCAATGAACGCGGCAGTAATGCAAGGGGGTGGTCATTGTTGTCGAGTTGAATTGACAGTGATGTCATACTTGATGGTAGGGTCTGAAGTGCAGGAAGATCACCGTAATACCATGCACAACCGATGCTCAATGTCTGGAGTGATTGTGGAAATACATTTTGACCATGATCAGGGTATACTACTATACTTATGAAGTTTAAATTCTGCCCATATGACAGAGAGGTGAGCGATGCCGGTAATGTACCAAGATGAATCGTTTTCATATTGTCCCCAAACTCCAGTGTCGCCAGGCTGTTGGGTAATGATCCATGAATGATTGGTTTGTCGAATCTCGACAACAATGAGAGTGTGACCAGGCGAGGCGGAGCGCGTCCGGTGCAAAAGGTTGATTGAACTTGCCATCCTTGGTAAAGTACAATGACTGGAGTGATTGTGGTAGCACGCCAGGATAGAAATACTGATTGTAATTGTTGCCAAAACGTAGTGTCTTTAGCGAGGAGGGCAGCACATCCATGCCCAGGGCACGATCAAAGTTCCAGTCAAACTCTAGTGATGTGATCGATGAGGGCAGATCGCCAGGAGTTGGTGGATCGAGAAGTTGAACACCCCCAAGAATCACTGATGTCAGAGATGATGGGAACAATCCAGGTTGCAACGGATAAATGATTGAACTATCTAGTATAAGTGTCTCAAGTGAATCGGGCAGTGAACCGGGCATCAGCAGGGGCACAGTATTAATAATAAAAGTGGAGAATGGAGCTTGAGTGTCAATGAGACGAGTGACGATGGGAGCGTACGAGGTAGGATCGGACAACTAGTACCGAATTGAACGTCCATTGTGCGAAGAGATGGTGGCAGATCGCCAATGTTGAATGACTGTAAAAGATTGCCAACGCTCAGACTTGTGATCGATGAGGGCAGGGGGCCAGACTTGAGACCGGAAGAGACCGTCAGACGAGTGAGTGATGGGGCAGGCGATCGGGTGAGACTGATTGTTTGTAAACATTGATGGTGAGGTCGGTCAGGCACTCATACGAAGGTCTCTTCTCAAGATTGTCCAATGGATTCAATGGATGTTCCATCATTGCATTACTCGACACTTCATCATCATCATACAACGTTATTGACATTGTTGGTTTGCAATGATTGTACAGTGTTCTGTCCCAATGATTGACGTCAACCTCTGTCATCCATTTGTACATCATATCAAACAGACGTCTACAAGTGATTCCCAAGCACAATGCATTGAAATGATCATCTTTATCCTCCCTCAAATGATCGAATATCTGTCTAAGAACTAAATTTGATAATCTGTCCATCAATATATATATATATATATATATATATTTACCTATATTTATCTATATTTGTTTGATTGTTATTATTATTACAAAAAGAGTGTCAAACTTCTCAATCGATCACTCGTTCCATGAAAATTGGAACTATTCCAATCATTCAATTACACTGTTTGTTATATCTATAAAGGTTCCATTGATGGTTGATAACAAAACAATACATGTCATAGACTTATGTCAAGTCATGTGTTAGTTGCCAACACACAACCCACAAAGTATCTCGGATTGGATGCCCGACACGACTGCGAAGTTAGTTCCCAAACAAGTTAGAATCCCACTTGTCACCCCACATTTTTATTCAATTTATCACCAAACGAGAGAAAACAATGTGTAAGAATCAATGTGTTGTTGATGTGTTCAATTTCAAAACAAGCGAAGTGTCCGAAGCTCATTCAATCAATCTATCTCATTGCATTCATTCATTCATTCATTCCGAATATATACATATATATATATACTCATTATTTATTCAAACATATAATTATACTATAAGATGTCAACTACAACTACAACATCATACATCAATCTTGATGGATATAACTTGTCAATTCAAGATTTGGTCAATATTGGATATAATGGATACAAGGTGCGCATTACTCCAGAGGTCGAAACAATCATTATAAAGGGTCGTGAAGTCATCGATAACATCTTGGCCTCAAACAAAGTTGTCTATGGTATCAACACTGGCTTTGGTCTCTTCTCCGATGTGACAATCCCAAATGATCAGATCAAGTTGTAAGTTTGAATGATTGATCGAATGAATAATTGAATGATTGAATGATACTGACTTGAATGATGATGATGATAGACTACAAGAGAACCTTATTAGATCACATTCAAGTGGTGTTGGTACACCTTTGACTCCAGCAAGAACAAGGATGCTGTTCGCATTGAGAATCAATGTGTTGGCAAAGGGATACAGTGGAATATCATTGGAGACGGTGCAGCGCGCAATCAATATACTTAATGCCGACTGTTTGCCATTGATTCCAGAGAAGGGTACGGTGGGCGCATCGGGCGATCTCGCTCCACTCGCACATCTCGCCCAAGGATTGATGGGCGAGGGTCCAATGTTGGACTGCTCCACTGGCCTTGTTGGTAACGCCGGCGATATCCTGGCCGCACACAAGCTTCAACCAATCGACCTAAAGGCAAAGGAGGGTCTGGCACTCATCAACGGCACACAGCTCATCTCGTCGCTCGGCTCCGAAGCCTTGCAGCGCAGCAAGGTGCTCGCCGAGACCGCCGACATTATCGCCGCCATCACTCTCGAGGTGCTCAAGGGCACCGTCGTGGCCTTCCACCCAGCCATCCATGAGGCCCGTCCACACACTGGCCAAAAGGCCGTCGCTGCCTTTATGCGCTCTCTCCTGCATAATGAGGAGCAGGGCGGCTTCCGCTCAGAGATCTCAGAGAGCCATCGCGACTGTGGACGCGTCCAAGATAGCTACACACTGCGCTGCATCCCCCAAGTGCACGGAGTTGTTCGCGACACCATCACCTTTGTTGAGGGCATCCTCACCACAGAGCTCAACAGCGCCACTGACAACCCAATGGTGTTCACAAGCATGAACACAACCATGTCTGGAGGCAACTTCCACGGCGAGTACCCCGCCAAGGTGCTCGACTACCTGGCAATCGCTGTGCACGAGCTGTCCAGCATCAGTGAGCGTCGTGTCGAGCGTCTGGTCAACCACCACCTCAGCGGCCTGCCAGCTTTCCTTGTCAAGGAGGGAGGTCTCAACTCTGGATACATGATTGCCCATTGCACTGCCGCCGCACTCGTCTCGGAGAACAAGACTTTGTGCCATCCAGCATCAGTCGACTCGCTCAGCACCAGTGCCGCCAAAGAGGACCACGTGTCCATGGGTGGCTGGTCTGCTCGCAAGGCTCTGATGGTCGTCGATAACGTCGAGAACGTGCTGGCCATCGAGCTGCTGGCCAACATCCAGGCGCTGGACTTCCTTCGCCCACACAAGACCACCGAGCCACTCGAGGCTGTCTATCGTCTTGTGCGTTCAAAGGTCTCGTTCATGGAGCGTGACCGTTTCCTCCAGCCCGACATTGAGGCTGTCAACAAACTCATCACCAGTGGACAGGTGCTCAACGTCGTCAAGGCATGCTTGTCAAAGAAAGAATGAATCAACTAGTTGTCCGACATTTAGTCGGCAGAAGCTAGCTATTATAACTTATGAAGCCTTAGTTGTGTATTATCTATGTTGTGAGTGTGAGGCTCTGGCGACCTGCCCTTCACAGGCCGGACGACCAGACGATCACTCACTCTCCCCTCTCATCTGTTTATTTAGACAGCCCTACCAGCTGTTGGTGCGCGCGACGAATGATGGCCATCGATGGCCCATCAATGAATGAATGAATGGATGGATGTGGATGTGTATGTTGATGTTGATGTTGGTTGACGTGACCCTTTATAGTAGTCACGAGATGGTAATACGACATGATAGATTGATTGAGTGAGTGTTTGGTTGAGTGATTGATGTTGAGGATTGGAAAGGCGGTACATTGTTGTTCCATGTCGGATGATGTCTGTGATTGATTGATCGATTGATTGATCTATTGTGACTTCTTCTGTTTCTTGTTAAGCCATTTGGAGTAGTAGGTCTGCATTGTTGTGATGAAGTTGCCAACGCCAAGCAGGATGAATATGATGCCACAGGCAATCACCTGCCACTCGATACCCTGATGAGTGAAACAGTAATACAAGAATGTGATACCATTGTATAGTTGGAATGACTGTACAAACAACAGGAATGGCAACAAGAACAGTGCACTTGGTGCCCATCCATGACCTTGTATCTGTTTGTTTGAGCGGGTGATGTTAGTCCAGGGCCGAGTCCATCGCGATGATCATTCAAACTTACATTCTCACCAGATACATCCATTATTGTCGCCTTGCCCATCGCAGTGAGCTTGTAGAGTTGACCTTGTTGATAACGACTGGCAAGGAACTGGACTAGACCTTGCGCGCCAGAGAAGTAGGTCATTTGAGGCAGGAAGTAGGCGAATGAGTCGGAGAAGGGCCAGAGGAGGTTGGTGAGCGAGCCGGCAATAGAGAGGTAGTGATGCATGATCCACCAGGGACGGATCGAGCTGCCGTTGACCAGCAAGATGTTCTCGCGCAGCGCCAAAGTCACGTAGTAGTAGAGCAGCCAGATCTGCCACGAAGTGGTGACGAACGAGCTGTAGGGGAACAGGAGGAGCAGCGCGACAAAGCCGAGGAACTGCGGGTTGGTCTTGAAGCGGAACTTCTCGTACTCGGTCTTGAGGCGGAAGCGCTCGCCCTCGCGGTAGTGCTTCACGTTGACCTGGCCCAGGAAGAGACGCACGAACATGCCGCCGGTCTCGGGCGTGAACGTCTTCTTGGACTGGCGGATGGAGGCGCGCAGGCCGCTCAGCTTGGCGGCGAGCTCGGCGCTCTCCTTGGACTTGGGCAGGGCGGCCAGACGCGCCTGCAGGCGCGACGACTCCTTCTCCTGCTTGGCCAGCGTGTTGCATATATCGTCCAAATGTCTAAAGCCAACATTTATCTGTTCCTTGAAGCTCACGCCCTTCTCCTTGATCGCCGTCTGATTCTTCTCAATATCCAATATCTCCTTTTGCAGGTCGATAATCTCTTTCTCTGATTTATCCATTATTGCCTCCATAAATAAATAAGTATTATATTATATATTTATATATATATTATTTGTTTGTTTGTTGTTGTTGTGATAGTAATAATAATAATAATGTTTGACTGAATGATTGATTGATTGATTGACGGTGGTGTTGTGATTGGAACTCTCTTTTTTTGGTCTTTGCTGATGTTTGGTTGACTGACGGCGTGTGAGTGGGGGTTGTGATCAATCAGTGTGTGAGTGAGTGTCTTTTTGATTGACTGATCGAATTGATTGTCCTAAAAAGGTTAGTGTTATGGCTATCGGGGTAAGTCGGTATGTGATCTGATTTGGTAATGATTATTAATAATAAGTGATCGATACCAAGTATCAAATATGTGTATAAGTGTGAATATGTGTAAGTAAACAATGAATGAAATGCAAGCAAATCCCTGGCTCATTCACCAACTCACTCACCTAAATCACTCACTCACATCCAACAACCTTGATAAAGTATTATTAGGTCGCATTGGTTGATGGGGCGTCCCAACTCGTCTACTCTTCCACACATTTTTCCAAAAGGTATTCGGATCGGAACCCTCTTCATCCAACTCAGTGTTGATGTTTTTTCAAAACACCATCATCAGAGTTCAACTGACCCTCGGCAACACCAAATCCGTCAGGTCTCCAATCATACTATCTATCTTATCTCTCTCACTCTCATTCATTACCATCTCATTCGGTTCCTTCGATTCCTTCATTCAATTATTCATACATTCTTGACATCCTCATAGGTCCCTTCGATTCCTTCATTCATTCAATGGTGATAAGAGTTTGTTTGATTGTTTGGTTGGTTTGGATGCTGAGACCATTAAGGTTAGATCTTCCAACAAAGTGGACTTTTATCATCTCCTCTTCTTTGCTCACAACTTGCATTGATCAATGAATTATTGTTGGAGTCGACAAAGTGAGTGTCTGTTGTCCCATTGAGTGAGATTCTTTTCTTTTTATTTATTTTTTTGATTGCAAGAGGGGTTGTGTTTGTCAAAGAGAGAGGTGAGAGAGAGAGTGGTTGAAGGAGTCTTCTTCTTGTTCTTTACAATTACAATCGTCAATCTCATTCACATTATTATATTATAGTTATATTTATATATATAACAACACAACATACAATATAAACAATGAAGAGAAAGGTAGGATCAAACATAATGTGTGAACAATAACCAAAGGACATTCTCACTCATTCATTCATTCAATCATTCATTCATTCATAATGACAGGTTTTGTTGATGGGCAGGAGTGAGTCTGGAAAGACTTCGATGAGATCAATCATCTTTGCCAACTATATAGCCAGAGACACAATGCGTTTGGGTGTTACAAGTATGTTAACGAATGGCGATCGATCAATCAAAGATTAGGACAACAACAGGTTTCTTGGACTATTGCTGACACAATCAATCAAATATTATTATAGTCGATGTCGAACATTCACATGTTAGATTCCTTGGAAACTTGGTACTGAACCTTTGGGATTGTGGTGGACAGGAGAGCTTTGTTGAGAGCTATCTTACAACACAGCGCGATCATATCTTTAGGAATGTCGAGGTGCTCATCTATGTGTTTGACATTGAGAGCCGCGAGCATCAGAAGGATCTCAAGAACTACAAGTCGTGTCTCGAGGCCATCCTCCAGAACTCCAAGGACGCCAAGATCTTCTGTCTGGTGCACAAAATGGATCTGGTGCCCGAGGACCAGCGCGACAACCTCTTCAGACAGCGCGAGACCGAGTTGAAGCAGCTGTCGCTCCCACTCAAGGTCACGTGCTTCCGCACGTCCATCTGGGACGAGACGCTGTACAAGGCCTGGTCATCGATCGTCTACTCACTGATTCCCAACGTGAACGTGCTGGAGCGTCACCTGGACAAGTTCTGTAAGATTTGCGAGGCCGACGAGGTCGTCCTGTTTGAGAAGGCCACCTTCCTGGTGATCTCGCACTCTCACCGCAAGCAGCACAAGGATGTACACAGATTCGAGAAGATCAGCACCATCATCAAGCAGTTCTTCCTCAGCTGCTCCAAGTCACAGGCCAACTTCCAGGCCATGGAGGTCAGGAACTCTAACTTTGCCGCTTACATTGATGCTTTCACGTCCAACACCTACATCATGGTCATCATGTCCGATCAAACCATCGAGTCTTCCGCCACGCTGCTCAACATCCAGGTGGCCAAGTCGCATTTCGAGAAGTTCATTCAGCAGAACAGTGCATCATCACTCGTCTAGACGAACCCCCCCTGCGCGCGTTATCCCCCCAGCTTCCAATATCCACCATCCACCATCCACTACACGCAGTTATGATTGGACGGAAGTGTTTGACCAAAGAGTGTCGCCTTCCCAATCCAAGCTCATGAACACCTATTATTACTTACTAAATATGTTATTGATTGATTAATACATACTTCCAAGCTCTTCCTTCATTCAGAAGATCATTGGATAGGAGTGCTCTTTATTGGTCGCGATGGTCTGGCGGGCTGGCGGCTGGCCAATGTGTGAGCCAAGAGCAGGTGATTGATTGGTTGATAGTTTGTTTGATTGGATGATTGATCGATCGGTTGATTGAATTGTCGCGTGCCTCAGCTTGATTGTCGTCCAACTACATCGTGTCCGAGGTGATTGATTGATTGAATGAATGAATGGTAAGATATGGGATGATGAAGGGAAGGGGAGAGTGGACCTTAGGTCGACGTGAGTACAAGTCCAACAGATACAATGGCACAAGAGTATAGCTTCTCTCTGATTCGTTTGACTTCGCGTCCAAAGTTGAAGACTTTCTTGAGGAAGATGGCCAGAAGCAGGTTGAATAGTTGATTGAGCGCGCCTTCAGTGGCGCTGACAACGCCACTGTTGTAATATAGATGGTAGGAGATCGATACAAAGAAGTAGCCAGACATTGAGAACATCTCGCCCAGTGACGACAGCAGTATGTACTTCGGACGCATGACCAGCAGCTCGTTGGCCGAGCGTCGGTAACGTCCGACAAAGACCACGAGGAAGAGGAAGGTCGTGGCGTTGCCGTAGATCGAGATGACAAGGAACGACATGGACGTCATGCCACCCGTCTCGTTGGTGCAGAACGACACGATGAGGTAGTAGATCGCAATGAGGAAGTCCGAGAGGATGACCTGCGTGACGGCTGGTTGGCGCCAGAAGGAGCGCGAGAACTGGCTCCACTCGCCCTCGATCGCCGGGTAGAAGCCGCCGATAAAGATCAGCACGAACGCCAGGAAGTGCACAGGCGAGATGATCTGGTCGAACGTGCTGAGCGTGGGGAAGTAGTGGCTGAGCACGGACAGCACGATGCTCATGGGCAACACAAACAGCGAGTTGAGCTGCATGAGCGGCACGATGATCGTCGACGACGACGACTCGAATGCCTTTAGCAAGTAGATGAGTGAGAATGCCTGGAAGATGCCCGAGACAAACGCCGCGATGTACACAGTGTTGGGTGGGATCATCGGCAGGCCGTTGGGCGCCATGTGGTCGTGCGCGTAGAAGCTGACAATGTGCGCAGTGCCGTAATAGTAGTGGAGGAAGGCACCGCACAGCAGCATGACGGCGCCCGAGATGAGCGCGTCTTGTTCGCCCGACAACTTGGTGTCGCTGTCTTTGTCCTTGTGATGCGCGCTGCCGCCACCATCCTTCTCGCGCTTTGTTCGCATCGTGTCCTCTTTGGTGTCGGACAGCAAGTCGAGCACCTGTGTCGCAGCCTCGATATCGGATGAGGCAGATTGATCTGAGCTTGACTTCATTGTCGATGGACTATGTTCACCAATGACACCATCTGATATAACATCTGCTGCGGCCCACAGCACAGCACCGACCATCAATGGTAGTAGCCATAACAGTTCCATCTCTATATCTATGTGTCTGTATCTGTATCTGTTATGTAATGTATATGTATATGTATATTATATGTTTGAATACGTATATATATATTATATGTATATGTTATTCAATCAAATAATGAAGATGTAATGTAATGTTCAAGATTGCTTTGCTTTGATCACCACCCCCATTGACGAACGACCGGTAGGGTGTGATTGAGTGAGGGGGGTATGTGGTTGAGTCAGAGACACACAATGAATGAATGAATGAACGAATGAATGAATATGAATGAGTATGTTATAGAGTTGTATTGATTAAAGCCTCGAGACAGGCACGTCCACCAGCAATCTCAAGTGCTGACTTGGTGTCGTTGTCGAGGAAGGTGTTGTCAACACGATTGGCAAGGATGATGGTGGCTGCTGCTGCTTTGATTGGTTCCTTGGATCGCGTGGCCAGATGGTACAGCTGGAAGGTCTCCATCTCCAGTGTGGATGCCTCGGGATAGCGTTGCATCAGCTTGTTGATCAGGTCCTGGTTGTGATCGTCAAAGTTGGCGTCCTGGCGACCCTGGCTACTGTAGAAGCTGTCGCCTGTGGCGTTGGTGCCGACGACCACCTGACGTCCCTCTAGACCCTCGCCCTTCTGGAAGGCCGTGGTCAAGTTGCCAATCAGTGCGCTGTCGCCTGCGAATGGCAGGGAGATGTCGTAGGGCTGGGCGTCCTTGCCCTCTGGGTGCCAATGATCTGGGTTGCGACGAATGAGCACGCAGTCCTTGGCGATGGCCAGTGAGCCGACGGGCACGTCACGCAGCGAACCACAAGTGCCGTAACGGATGATTGCCATGGGGCCCACTGCGACGAAGCGTCCCTCACGCACGAGGAAGTCCATCATCGGTGTACCCATGCCAATTGACACAATCGACACTCTCACACCCTTGTATGTACCAGTATGTATATGGAAGCCACGATGCTCAGTTGTCTTCACTGGTTGTTCCAACAGCTTATCTCTCAACTTGCTTGCACGTCCATAATCTCCAACTGTCAATACTCTCTGTGCCACTGATTGGTGATGATGATGATTATGATGGGGAAGGGTCAATCACTCAATCAAAGTATCAACTTGGATCACTCGATCACTCGATCAATCAAACTGACTGATTGAATGAGTAACTTACATCCATTGTTGGCTACACCCAAGTGGTATACTACACCATTCTCATCGACGGGGAAGTTGGCATTTCCAACCTTTCCAACTGGACTTGATACACTGTTGCTCATGTTGTATAATATAATGTAATGTATTAGTATCTGTTAATAAATAAATGATAAGTTAATGAATAGAATGAAGTGATTGAATGAATCATTGAAGTGATGAATGAGCCATGCTTGCATGGGACTCAAGATTAATGAAAATTAAGATCAGCAAAGTGATGAAGTGTGGGCAATCACTGGGACCCAGTGATGACCCCAGTCCAACACATCAGTGTGACCCTAAAATGTAAAGATATTATGTACATTGTATTTGATTGATTAATTGATTGATTGTATGATTGACCAATATTACGTCACGCCCCTTCAATCACAAGGTTGGTACTCCACCATTCTTCCCAATATTGTTTGGCCTTGTTTAGAACTGTGATCCATTCGCGCATCTGTTCTTCGGTCTCGGCCGCCAACACCAACGTGTGCTTTGGATGCACCAGTTGGAAGCAGTGTGTCTGCGGCTTCATCTTCTTCTCCTTGGACACGATGACCTCAATCGACTTGATCTCCAACAGACTCAGCTCACCCTTGGGCTTTGTATCCTGATTGCTCTTGTAGTACGACAATGACTCTCGGTTGAGTGTGAACCACATCTGCTTCCAACTCTTCATCAGGCCATTCAGCTTGGACAGCGGGCCGCACTTGGCCGGCAGCGTCTCGGCCTTCTCGCGCAGCGCGTCCTCTGCGATGAAGTCTGGATACAGGTACTTGAGCAGCCAGTTCTGCGAGCGCTGGCCATTGAGCAGGAACTCGGTCGTCGTGATCTGAAGCATCCTGTCCACCATGTTGGCCACCTCTTCCAAACGCAATGGTCGGTTGTTGAATAGGATTGTCTCGACCTTGTCGCGTAATGTCTTTTGTGTTGCGGAGGGCGTGTCTGATGGGAGATCTCGCAACACAATGCCACCAGGTGTCTCTCGAGCAATCTTCAACGTGCACAAGTAGTATCGAAGTGCATCCACTTGATCGCACAATCGTGTAGGTGAGGGGCGGTCGGCCTGCTCCTCCATTAATCGCGCGCAGTATAACAATGCCATGGCCATGTCGACCGAGTTCACTTTGAAGCATCTTGTAGCCATCTCCAAGTACTTTGCCACATTATCCTTTGTCTGATCATATCGTCCAGCCTTAAAGTATGTCTGTATGATCAACTCATATGCATGTCCTACATCTCTGAATTGATTGATTGATTGATTGAGTGAGTGAGTGGGATAGTTCCAACGATTGAGCGAATGAGTGAGTGACCTTACTTTGATGGAATGCCCTTGAGTGTTGTGATGAGTTCGTAACACTCTATTGTCGACTGGTATTCATTCAGTTTGTTATCATACAGGTCGGCACGGTCCAGCAGCGTGCCAAGTAGTGTGCTACACAGTGCCGATGTATCAATCTGTTGTTGCTGTTGCTGTTGCTGTTGTTGTTGTATCGACTGTAGTAGTTGTTGTTGTAGCACTTCTGATGTCTGTGCCAACATCTTGATGGCGAGGAATGGTTGTTCACGCTCCAATAGTGTGGCCTTGAAGCGTGCGATGCTGGTGCTGAGCTGAGCGTACGTCGCGTACGACCCAAACACATTGCACTTGAATGAGCGCACAAACAATGACACGGCATGGTCGAGTGCGTTGGCAGCAATCGATATACCAACGAGCAGGTCCAGACATGTGCTGACCTCGATGCTGTCCTGGCCATACAGCGTCTCTCTGATCTTGAGTGAGTGGTTGGCTGCGTTGAGCGCGTCTGTATACAATGTCAGCTGACGACATGCATCCGCCAACATATATAGCAAGTATCCACACACTGGAGAGTCTGTTACCACCACTGTCTCCACCTCTGTCATCACAGCTTTCAGTGCGCCAACCTTTTCAACGCTATTGTCTTCGAAGCATATCTTTAGAGCTGTTTGATTGAGTTGTGTCAGGTGATTAATTGAGGTCAGGTCAGGTGATTGATGTCAGCTGACTTGAGTCACATGACTGTGTCACGTGACACTGACTTGCATAGACTTGTTAAACCTACCTTTGGTAAGTACATCATTGTAGAGTGTCTTGTTTGATGCTGTCTTGGCACGTTGGAATCGAAGATTTGTGTCAAGAGTCTTGGCTATGAACTGGTCTGTTGAGGTCGATGTTGAGGCAGAGACAAGTATTGACAGAGGAGTTGCTGCAGCCATCGATGTAGCTGATTCTGTTGTCCGATCGGAGCTCACTTTATTTATATCTATAATACCATCTACAAAACACACACACTCAAAGTGATGATCAATCAACCAATAATAGGATTTCAAGATTCTTTGAAAGGACACGTGTTATTTAAATTGAGTAATTGATTAATGTAATAAAAAAATAAAAGAAATGGTATTATATAAATTACTAAATAGTTATTACTTGTCTAATTAAACTCTTTCCAAGGTATTAATTTTTTTGATCTATAAATATATAATTATAAATTTGTGTAGATATTACAATAATAATAACATTTAATATTGGAACATATTTTTTCTACTCGTATAACAACGAGTTTTCAAACAAATAAAAAAAAATTCAAAAGTTCAAAAAAGGATTTATCAAGAATGGGAATCGAACCCATGACCCAAACCGTGTTAAGGTTTTGTGATAACCAACTACACCATCCTGACTTGATGAAAATTTAAGTTTTTACAACTGTTTTCTAGCAATAACAACGGAAGTTACGGTTTTTCATATACCTTTAAACTAAGTTTCATTAAATACATAAAAAAAGGTCCTTAACTAGATCGACATACTTTTAGATCCATTCCCTAAGTGTTTTGAGAATAATCACTTTAACATTCATAAATGGATGGTCCATACAACACTTGTCTAAATATGGAAATAACTTTCTTTTTGTGCAAAGAGGGAGGTAAATTTAAAAAGGAGAAGTCTATTAATATAATAAGTTCTAAATATATTTATCTATCATTATTAACTTTATTAAGTACTAAATGAATAGTAATAATTAGAGATAAAATTAGGTACAAAGTAATGGGAAACGTACCAGGTCATCATCATCACTATGGACATCATGAACCTTGTCATCAAGGTCGTAGACATCACAGAGGAGGATACTATGGAGAAGGAGTCTATTATGACTCTCAGCTACACCATGGTCAAGTAGGACATCATCATGGATGTCATAATCATGGAGGATATAATCATGGAGGATATGGATCAGGTTACCACCATGGAGGTGGAGGTCACTATGGATATGGAGGAGGAGGACACAATGGTGGTCATTGTTAACAAATTATTAAATCAAACACTGTTTAAACAGTTAATGTACAATTATATGTTCTTGAAAAATCAGAATTTCTTTGGATTTCATCCCATAATCGAATTTTCAAAGGTTATTCATCTTGGTTATTATTTGATGAGTTGTCAATGATTGTTTGGGGACCCGGGTGCACAAAGGTAATCGCCTTACTTCGTTTAATGAAAATCATCTCAGCTAATCTGAAGCGACCGCCGGAATGCAGGAGTTATCATATGATATCTTCGACTCGTCGTGGAGTCATGGCCACAATCGTGGCTGTGACGAAACAAAAAACCCTCCTACATGTGCCTAGCAGCGCATGTTCCAAACCATTCCGGCGGTACGCAACAACCCAACTCCCAACCCTTTTATATTATAATGTACCTGTCCAAGGAAATTGAAATTAGACATTGATGCCAATCCCACACTATCTGATACGTTTACATACTCTTACTCCATACACTCTCCTCAGACGATTGATCACCCCGCTCACCCACCTTTCCAGATCGGACTCTGAGTGTTGGAAGCAATAGTTCAAATGGTATTGAATTAAAAAGTATTGTTTGGAAGAGATGAGATAGAGATAAATATATATATATAAACTTCCTATGTCCTATTCAGTATCTTCTGCCACTCCACCTTGTGGAATAAGATTACACATTCCTTTCGAATTTACAAAAAGAAACTCTTTTGGATGCCAGCCAGATAATGACTTCACAAATACAGATGTGATGATAGACTATGCATTGAAAGAAGGATGCAACGAAACTTGTAGAAAGGTACTCATAAATATATTCAATATATACAAGACATGGGCAAAGAATTCAATCCAGATCTTGGAGAACATCACACTTGGTATACCAGAAGAATACCCTGCCTGGATAAACTACCGCATGTACTTCTCTGATATCAAGGACAACTTACAATCTGATGAGTATACTACAAGAGTAGAGAGGTTCTTCACACACCCAATGCAGCCACAGGATTTCGAGAAGAACTGGCACGGTGATGATGACGAGAAGACAACACGCATCAAACAATTAGAGCTTCAACTGGAGAACGCCATGGTGGCTTTGTGTCACAAGCGTAAACGAGAGGAACAATTCGATGGTGGTTCAGATGAAGATCATGTCGTTTTGGATGGTGACAAGACTGTCTCTGGCTCTTATCAATAAATGATTGATTGGTCCTCTGATTATCCAAAATATATGATCATATGACATGTTAAAAATAGTCAGCTGACTGATCATGTGACAGTCAAGCGATCAGCTGATATACTAGAAAATATCCTACTCATCAGGAGCAGGGACTGTGATCACAGACAACTGTCTCTCTCCCTTTAGGATGTTTAGTCTTTATTGGACGGACGTCCAGGCCTTGGCGAGCGTTGAGGCGGACTCATTGTGGATGTGGATTCGTTGATAAAGTTGGACAAGTTGGGCGCACTGATCTGTGGAATGTTCAGTCCTGATAGACTGGGCGACAATGATGATGAGCTGGACTTCATGTGTCCACTTGATCCAACACCACCTGGCACACTCAATCGACTGGAGCTACCTGTGCTGCTGGTCATAATGGGACTCTTGCCACCCTGCGACGATCGCTTCGATTGCGACAACAACATGACTGACTTTGTTCGGGCCACCATCACCTTGGTGAACTGACCAATGGCGTCGACCCACTCCTGGCGCTGCTCAGGTGTCTTGGCAAACAGCAACATCTGCTGGTCCTCCAGCTTGATCTGGAATGCGTTGACGATCTTGATTGAAGGGCAGTCCTGGATGACAGTGACGGTCATGTCGCGCACGCCATAGTAGCTCTTGACTTGAATCTGTGTCGACGACTCTTTGGCCGCCTTGAGCAGGCCGCTGTTGAGCAGGATGAAGAAGAACTTCTCGCCGTCGTGCTTCAGCTTGCCCTGCAGGATGATGCTGTTGCCTGGCACCAAGATGTCGGGTACGGGCGGTGACAGCTTCATGTACAGGTCTTGGATGGTGTGCTTGTTCTCGTGCTCCCTCTTGCGCTCGTTGAGCACCACGGTCGCCTTCTTGAGCGAGCGTGACGCGTTGCCAATGGGCTCCAGATCAAAGTGACCCTCGGACGTGTGCTTTAGCAAGTCCTCCAGCAACAGCACGTAGCGAGGCATACGCTGGATTGGCATGATCAGGTAGGAGGTGAGCTCGATGCCCTTGCAGTTCTTCTCACGACAATCCATCAAGAAGTCGGCCACCTTGTTGTCGCGACGCATATCCTCGATGGTGGGCACGACGTTGGTGTAGTTGTTGACGTAGGTTGTGTAGATGTCCACGACGGACTCGAGCTCGGCAAACAGATCACCAATCGCCTGGTTGTGGTGCCAGCTGTTTACACGCTCCTCGAGCTTGGCGAGGAAGCCAATGTGGTGCTGATGCAACACCTCAATGTTGCAGAAGAGGTGCTCGATCTGCTCCGGTGTGGCCAGGTTAGAGCCGGCTGCTCGCAGTGGCATGTAATAGCCCTCGATGGCACCAGCCAAAGACGCGACGTAAGTTTGCTCGGTGGTGAGCATCTCCTTGACAATGCGTGCACGGCGTGTTGAGGCCTTCTTCAAACACTCAAACTGCTTGCGCGCCAGGAAGCCGGCGGCGGCAGCTCCAAGACTTGCCAAGTTGTTGGACAGCTGGGTGTGGCCTTCGATAGCATTCTTGGCGCGGTTGTGATGCTCCATCTTCTTGGTGACGACATCGTTGAGCATGTCCACGATGATGTGCGCTTCATTCTCGTCGTAGAAGCCGCTCAGACTGTCGGTCTCATAGTCAGAGTCGCCACTCATGCCGGACTCGGCGTCCGAGGCAAAGTCGTGCTCGTCCAAGTCGGCGTCGGTGTCGCCATAGTCGCTGCCAGTGGTGGACGATGGGTGATCATGTCTCTCCATTGAGCTGATCTTCTTGATCAGAGACATCATTCGCTCGATTGGCTTGATCACCATCACCTGGAAGTCTCTCGACATAAAGTAAGTGCCCAACGAGATGATAATGATGATGCACACTGTCAGTGTGATGCCAAGTGCAGCTGAATCTTGTTGGAACTTCTTGTTACTAATCCATATCTCGCTCCTTTAGTGATTGGATGGGCTCTGAGTTAGTATGATTGATGGTCAGCTGATCGATGGTCAGCTGATTGAATAACTTACTGATTGAAGCCAGACTTGAGTATGTATACATCGAACCAGTTGGTCGTGTCCACACTGGACTTGAATACCTCTTGGTCGAGGATGTTGAGGTAGAGTAGCTCGGGGTTGCCACTGGTCGCGATGAATCCAGAGAGTGTGTCGTTGAACTGTTGGCTGGTGACGCTGCCACTGGACCTTGCCGTGATCACAAACAAGTCCAGTACAGAGTGCTCCATCGGTTGCAATGTGGTGTTGTCGGGGTTGGTGAGTGTGGTGATCAGTACAACAAGCAGGATCATCACAATGACGTAGTTGGACGTCTTGGACAACAGTTTGTGACCCACGGACGATGGCTGAATGGGCATGTGCAGCTCCTCCTTCTCCTGGGCCGACTTGCGTTGGTCTCTGTTGAAGCTCAACACCTTGCTGATACGGGCAATCCTCGAGGCGATCCTGGCAACACGTGCAGTCCTGCTGAGCGACAGAGAGTTGAGCGTGGCCAATGTGTGGAAGCCGCCTAGGAATGAGACTATATCTGGGACGAGTGATGCCAGCGAGATCAGATCCATTAGGAAGAAGAATGATATGACATAGTGTAGTCGCTGTGCATAACTTGTCAATACGATATCAGCAGTGAATATTACAAATACAACAATCTTTAGCACCGACACTGCTGTGTAGCATGCTGTAGAGTTGGGTGCTCCAGTGGCCACCAGGAAGTCGTCTGTTAGGAATAGATGTGATAGGGATGGGATGGAAGGTTGGTTAATATTTGGTGATTGATTTGTGTCACGTGATTGGATGTCACGTGATTGATTGAATCACGTGATCGAATCCAAAAATCGGATGGGTATACATACCGATGAAGACCATGAATATTGAAGCGACAATAAGAAGAGTTGTGATGGCAGGTGAATTGATAAAGGAATTGACTTGTTTCCTTCGTTGATATGACTTTGACTTCTTTCTCTGTCTCTTCTTCTTGGACATCATTCTTAATTTCTTAAGTCCTTTACCATGGAATAGTTTGCCCTTTAATTGATTGATTGGATTTGATTGATTGATCGGACGTGTGAGTTAGAGGTTGTGGGCATGCATGCCAGTGGAACTAACTAATTGGACATACTGGTTTAAGATGTGGCATATGGGGCATATGTGGAAGATGGGGCATGTGGACATGTGATAATGGCCCATGATGTCCATGATGATGGACCTTCTTCTTTGTGATAATAGGTGAACTGCTGTTTGCTAGACTCAATTGACTACTACTACTACTTGCAACTGCAATACTATTATTATTATTACTATTTAGATTGTTTGATGATGATGATGGGCTGACCTGTTGTCTAATCGGGTCACTACCATCAGAGAATGAGATAGTTTGCATCTCCATGATTGAATTATAAATATAAAAGATATAATATTTGTTTGTTTGATTGATAGATAATATATGATGGAGATGATGCGAATGATTTGCTAAGTGCCCATCAGATAGGAATGAATGTGAATGATGATGATGATGATGACGCAGGCGTCAACGACTTGACAAGTGAGTGAATGAATGATTAAATTGTGTGTTTCTTTCTGAAACAACACACATAAATCTGACAATCTTCGTGGTCCCTCTGTGTATGTCTGCCCTTCTCAGACCTATCTGCAATCAACAACTTTGAAGCGATTGACGTTAAAAATACCAGACTCAGATGAATTATCGCCCAACTATTTTTTGATCAAAATCGTGTAGGCTCACCCCCCGATGTTTTGTTTTTGTCGCGTTGATCACAGACCATTGTTCAAAGAACTTGGGTGTAAGTGTGTTTGTTTGTCTGTGTGTGAGTTCGATGTGTTGTTTGATCAATAATGTTGTCATCGAATCGGGGAATGAGTGTGTTGGAAAGTGATCAGAGTGGGTATTGAGTGATTGATTGATTGGTTGCAATAGATAACTAAATTTATGAATGAACTTGTCTGTAGGGTATCTTGGTTTGATCATTCTTCTTAAAGAAGATGATGGTGAGGGCACCGGCAAGAGTACCAACGACGAATGCTACTGGTATGAATGTACCAAGGTAGATCTTATAAGCATCCTCTGATTTGTTACATGAATTGCCATTGTTGTTTGAACTTGGCGAGCAATACGTCGTCCAATTGAATGCCATTGCCTCAGGGAACAACGACTTGAACAGAGTGTAGTTACAGTACAGATCATCACAGCCAGGAATAAGAACGCCCTATTATATGATTGTTTGATTGATGTTAGGAGTGGACAAGGACTTGGACTTGGCGAGTTCACATATCATACCACTTCATTGTGATCAACTCTTATCTTGTATTGGTCATCACCACAGTTGAAGAGGTAGAATGCGATGTTGGCGGCATAGGGTGAGATGATACTGCTTCTCCAAAGTCGGTTGCTAATCTGTTGGGCGGTGAGATTGGCAGTAAGCTTGAAGGGGTCTTGGTACAGGCCCAACAGGGTCACGAATGGTATGACGGTCTCGGCATGAGCGAACCTCATGGCATTGGTGGCATTGTTGGCAGTTGGGTTGGCAATGTACTGGTCGAGACCAGAGATCATGTCCTGGAACAGGGACGAAGCGATGATGTAGTTGTTGAGGTAGCCATAGCTCTTCATCCAGTAGTTGGACAGATCCTGGGAGTACTCGAGCGTGAGGATGTCCTCCTCGCTGAACAGACTGCACCAGCGATCGGTAATGTTAAAGATGGACAGGTCGTAGGAGCATGCCTGGTACATATTGCTGACCAGTTTGTTGGTCGGATCCATGATGTTCTGGAGTCCGAGCTTGGTGGCAATATTGTTGGACACGGTGCCAAACGTCAAGTTGTTGTACTTGGCCACCTCATTGTCGTTGATGTCTCCCAAGTCTATGAGTGTGTTGTAGCTCTGGCAAGTGTCAAAGAAGCGCAGCAGATTGTCCTGGTCACAGGACTGGATGTCGATGAACACTGGCTGGAAGCGCTGTGGGCCGAGCTGGCCGACGTTCTCAAACAGGCCATACATGAACGAGCCGCCACTGATGCCAGTGCGACTGACGCACGTGGCCGACAGGTCGTAGATGAATGGCTGGTAGGGCTGGAAGTAGCCGGGCTGGCGCTGCAGGAAGCGCTTGGAGATGTTGTAGTGCTCGTACTGGCCCTGCAGGATGAGCAGACCCGCCTCGTCGACGGGGTAGGGCACAGTCCAGTTCAGGATCCATTGGTACTGCTCGGTGATGTTGGCAGCGTATGGTTGGAGTGTAGTTGACAGTGTTTCCAACGAGGCAATGTTGGAGGCCACAGGGTTACGACTACCATGACGTGCCAACAGATCAATTCGGCCTAGTTGGCAACCTGGAGGTGGCTGTGGTGTATCAGTTGTACCATTAACACCTACTGGAGGTATCCAATAAGGTGTCTTTGTAGACAAATGTTGATATATAGTGTATGGATTGTCTGGTGTATTGGTAGTAGTCGCGTCCACATTATTTAGTAATAATAGTAATAGTGATAATAGTAATAGTAGTGGTACTGTTGTTATGTTATAATTACACCATCGTGGTGATGTTCCTTTTGTTATTATTACAGTCGTCATCATCGTTCATCAAACTAAATATTATTTGTTACAGATACATGAACAATATCTCTTTCTTTCTTTCTTTCTTTTGTTTGTTAAGTAAGTAAGTAAGTAACTTAGTAGTGTAGCAGTACTGTACTAGTTGAGTGGATGAGTGGATGAGTGAGAAAGAATGAAACAAAGATATTAAGTTATAAGTGTGACAGAGTACACGAGAGTAAGCGAGATGGAAGGGTGTGGGGTTGGTTGGCAAGTGTTGTGACTCAACACGAAACCAACAGTTGTCTCTCTCTTTAGACATGTGAGTCGGGGTCGGGTTGTTAAAGAGTGTTTTGAGAAGACGACACTTTGCTTGGATCTTTGCACAAGAGGTAGAGCCGAAGTGATCACTTTTCAAACTTCCGACCATCTTGGGCTATGGTTGTGCATGTGTTTATGTGTTAATTGATTGACACTTTCATTCATAATGAATGATAAGATGATCAACATACCCAACAGACAAACACACAGACAGAGACGAAGATTTGTTTTAATTTGGGTTTATTGTTATCCGTTAAGTCATTGAAAGAGGAGCCTTTATCAATCGTCTCACTCACTTTTGGTGTGTAGTACGCAGTGAGATGAATGATGCCATGGAAAGGAATGAAGGAGGAGGGGATTCTCTTAGAAGGTCTTGGGTCTGGTGGCCTTGAAGGTAGCCTTGAACTGGGGCAATCTCTTTGGAACACGGTGAGTGAGTGGGAATCTGATCTTCGAGTCGTGGAATTGCTTGGTGTTGGTACGGCGAGTCTGGGCAGCGGCGACCTCCTTGATCTCAATGATGTGGATGGTCTTCTCTCTGGCAGAGTGACGGGAGGCCATCTCGTCGTCTATATTATATTGAATGAATGATTAGTCAATGATCGTTCGTTGAGTTTAGTTGTCTCGCCTCCTAGTCATAGTCATAGTCATTCATTGTCTTCGTCCTATTCGTCGCCTCCCTCGTCATATGTAGATCGATCAATCAATCAATGAGTGATATCATTAAGGTCACCTGTCGCGTCAACCTGCATAGTTCGCATGAATCAAATCATCCTGTATCGCGAGTATGATCATAGTTCGCTCGAGACTGACTGAATGACTAACTAACTTGATGACTGTTCGATCGAGAGGTGTACATGGACAGATTGACACATACACATTTGAGCAACAGCACCGACACGGGTGACGTCACGGTACTCCTTGTAGATGTTGTGAGTGCCAGATCTGGAGTTGTATCTAATGAAGATACCAAAGTTCTTGATCTGTTGTGGCTTCTCCTCGAAGATCTAAGTGATTGAATGTGATGAGTTAGTTGGTTGTGTTGTTGACGATATATGTGATGCTGTGTTCTGTTGTTGTCGTGATTCATACCTCAGTGACGTTGAGGATCTCACCGGTGGCCTTCTTCATCTTTTGGATCTTTGACAAGAAGTACCAGAATCTGCTCTTGGCGTGGACAGAGGTCTTAGCAAAGAGTCTCATTCTGAAGAGCTTTGGGTGAGCCTCTCTCTCAGTTGGAACGTGACGGCCAACAACCTGGAATTCGTGGATAGGCTGTATGTTGATTGATGAGTTAGTCTAACTCTACATGTTTGTTGATTCATCGAGAGCTTCATCCCAATCCAATCCAATCCTCCTCTGCTAGATGCTAGATGTCGACGCCTGAATGAATGACCTGGATAGGTAGGATTGGATCGATTGGATTGATGATGGTAGATGGTACGTACCATTTCGACTTTGGATGACGTTGGGATAATGCAGATGGTGAAGAAGAAAGAAGTACTAAGTGCGAGTTGATATGAGTGTATCCTGCATCGAGCGTGAGTGTGTGCGAGGTGGATGGTAGTCGTCTTTGAAAAAATAAATAAAAATACAAATATTGCAAAACTGTTTAACAAAACGAACTTCTGTTTATGCATTATAAACAAGGGCGAGGGCAAGGGTAGGGTTCTCGAGAAAGTAAGTAAATTGAATTGAACAAAAGAAGGCAATTAAATAATATTAATTCAATTATATTATGAATCATACTAATCAAATATTTAATCGTACCAAAGAATAATTTTAAAGATATTTAAGGTCAATAAGAATAACCATAGTCCGATCCAAATGATCCATATGATCCAAATGATCCATATGGATCATCAGATACATCTGATACATCATCATATTCATCTGGTTCATAAAGTGGGCGGTCTGGGAAGTATGGATCGAATTTTTGGAAGTCGCGGAGTGGGAGTTGAGGAAAAGGTTGAGACGGAAGAATCTAATCTTGCTGGTGGTGTCATCACAGGTATCTTGAATCTGGCACACACATACGGCCAACTCTCTCGACTGATCCAAACTACGCACTTCAAATCGTCTTGATAAAGTTTCGATTTGGAAGCTTGTTATCTTAGAATTGTCAGATAGAACTTTCCAAATATATGCTTTTGTAAACTCCAGTGACGAGTTGATATTGAATATAAGCTCACGGACATTGTGCGGAACGATCAATACGCCTAGACTGCCAATAATATCTTCCTCTACTTTGGGATTAATCTTGATGTTCATCCTTAGTACATTGATCGAAGTACAACTTGTCATAAATCTGCATTGATCAAACGTGTTGTGCATATCAAGGTACCTTAGAGTTGGTGGAGGTTTGGGAATTTTGTCCAAATGAAAGTAAAACATGTTGAACCCAATGATAAGATTAAGAAGTGATGGGGGCCAGAGGTCCTGTGTGACGGGTTGTATGAAAAGTCTTCCAAACTTGAGTGATGTTATTGTTGAGGGGAGGACTCCAACAATGAGAGGTTGATTAAAATTATCACCAAACTCCAGCTTTGTGATTGAAGGTGGTAGCACTCCATGTTCAATTATATGATTAAAATTCTTTCCAAAGGAGAGATTTGTGATTGATGAGGGCAGACATCCAGGCTCCAACTCGTGATCAAAATCTTTGGAGAGGTGAAGATGAAGGAGACCATTTGGAAGAAGCCCAGGTTTGAGTCGACAATCGGGATGGAATCCCATGTCGAGCTTGGTGAGGGAAGAGGGAAGTGATCCAACCTCGATATTGCGAATGCTTACATAGTTGATCGAGAGGACTTTGAGTGTGTTTGGGAGATTTCCCTTCGACACCAACTCCTCGCCAACGTTATCGTTATTTAGGAATAAACTTGTAAGAGGGAGATGTTCTACACCTTTCATCAGATTAAAGTCAAGTACCTTATTAGCGTTCCATGTCAAACCATGTGATACTGTCCACTCTGTCAAACCTTGATGAGCATCCTTTCCAATAATCAGTCGGTTGATTGATGAGGGTAGCTGTGCTGGGACAGTTGACATCTCTTCAATACCCAAGTACTTGAGACCTTGAGGCAATGCTCCATCCTCAATTGAAGTGTATTGTTTTGATGTGAAATATCTGTCATAATAACCAATGTCAAGGAATTGGAGAGTCTCGGGTAGAACGCCTCTCTTCATCGGATGTGTGTAGTGAGAAGAAATGATAAACTTCTCCAAGTAAGGAGGCAGCTGGTCAGCAGCAAATGGTTGATTGAAGTTGTTGCCGAGTCTCAACACAGTGATGGAATGAGGTAGTGCACCTGGCGGGATTGGCTCATAAAACATATCCCCGAGATTGAGTTCGATCAAAGATGATCCCAGAATGTTGACGAAGTGTGATGAATTGAATGAACTATGTATCTCAAGTCGTCTGAGTGTAGGTGGGATGGTCTTGAGTATGTACTCTCTTGTTTGTGAATTATAAATATTATAAATCTATGTGCATTGTGATGATGATGATGGTGGAGATAGTAATAGTTGTGATTGTAATTGTGATATCTTGTTGTTGACTCTGATAAATGTAGTCATCTCCAACTTCTGTATAAATGTTTGAAGTGAACTTTACAAGTCAAAGAAAATGAGAGTACATCAATTGCCTTATCCAATTGATTAATGATTGATTGTAATATTAGTGGTGATAGTGTATCCATTATCTCTATCTCTTATCTCTATATAAATTGATTTATTGATTGAATGAATGAATGATTGAATGATTACAAAGTATGGAATGAATATGTGAATAATTTTGCAAACTCACTTTGCTGAGAAAGATTACTGTTGGTGATTGATCAAAGTTTGGTTGAACACGACATCTTCATCATCACCTTCATCATAATCATCATCATCATCATCTTCATAGTCATCATATTCATCTGGTTCATATAGTTTAGAGTCATCAAAGAATGGATCGAATGTCTTGAAGGTGGTGTTGATGTCAGAGTTGAGGAAGTGATCGAGACGGAAGAATGTCATCTTGCTGGTAGTGTCATCACATGTATCCTCAATCTTGCACACACATATGGCCAACTCTCGTCGTTCATCCAGACATCGCACATCGAATTCGTTTGAGTTCGTTGCCACATGGAAGTTAATAATATGTGGATTGTCTGATAGAACCTTCCAAATATATCCTTTGATTGTTTGAAGAGATGCATTGATTTTGAGTACCAGTATCTTGACGTTTTGTGGAATGATCAAAGGACCTAGTCTGCTGATGATCCCTCCGCCACCCTCAACCTTGGGTCCATCCTCCAGTGGACTAATATTGATGTTGACCTTGAGGGTATCGATCGATGTACACATTGCCAGAAATCTTGCGTGATCGATCATGTTGTGAATATCAAGGTACTTCAGATTTGGTGGAGGTTTGGCAATGTCTACATGTCGATGAAACATGTCTTGACCAATTGCAAGATTAAGAAGTGATGTTGGCCAAATGTCCTGTGTGATCGGTTGCGCAAAGAATCTTCCAAACTCGAGGAGGGTCAGCGTTGAAGGAAGAAGGCCAGGATCGAGACGATGATCAAAAAATCGCTTAGTATTAATATCGTAAGTGAAGGAGGCAACACACCTCGTTCAATCTTCTGATCATAATACTGTCCAAAGGAGAGATGTACGATTGAATGGGGCAGACATCCTGGCTTCAATTTTCGATCAAACTCTCTGGAGAGGTGAAGACGAAGGAGACCATTGGGCAAAAGTCCAGGTGTTTTTGGACAGTCGATATTGAATCCCATGTCCAGCATTGTCAAGGACGGCGGAAGCAAGCCAACCACAAGCTTGTTATGGTTTAGGTGGCCGAGCGATAAGGATTTGAGTGTGTTTGGCAACCTTCCTGGTGAGATCAGGTCGCCACCATTAGTATTGGGGTTTATGAATAAGCCTGTGAGAGGGAGATGTGCCGCGCCATTGACAAGCCTGGCTTCATATTCATTTTCAATGCACCATGTCAAGCCTTGTCCAGAGCTAGGATCGATTGAGAGGAGCCTTCCAACATTCAGACAAGTGATTGAAGAGGGGAGATCTAATGGGAAGGACCAAAACTCTCCAAGAGCCACGTACTTGAGACCATTAGGTAGTGCTCCGTCTTCGATTGAAGGGCACACATTGGAAGGGTATTGTGGGTACTTGTTATCATAACCTAGGTTAAGGAATTGGAGTGTATCGGGCAGAACACCTATCTTGATCGTTTGTTTGAACTCTGAGCCAATGATAAGCTTCTCGAGACATGGTGGCAGAGACCCAACAACAAGGGGTTGATTGAACTTGTAGCCAAGCTTCAGAACGGTCAATGAGTTGGGCAGTGAGTTGGCCAGGATAGGTCCATCAAACTCATCACCGAGATTGAGTTCGAGCAATGATGACCAAGCAAGCATGTTGACAATGTTGAGAGACGACAAACCTTTGAATGCAAAGCGTATCTCAAGTCGTTTGAGTGTCTTTGGTATCTTGCTAAATAGATTATCTCTTGTCTGTTCATTATCTATATTGTATATCCATGTACAATTTAATGATGATGATGATGGCGATTGCGATGTTGTATTGATATATGTAGTCCATCTCCAACTTCTGTAAAGATGTTGAAAGTGAACTTTACATGTCAATGAGAATGAGAGTACATCAATTGCCGATTCCAATTGATTAATGATTGTTTGTACTACTAGAGGTGATAATGTATCCATCATAATCCCTTTATGTATCTATCTCTAACATTTGCAATGAATGAATGAACACAAGAATGTGGCAAACATTTAGTTCACTGACTTTACAATGTTGAAATTCAAAGATACAGATACAAATACAGATACAAATACATCATCGAATAGTGAGGCCCTTGAGACAAGAGGATGAGCAATGTTTGTGGAGACTTCTTTTGAACTCGTGCTTGGTCAAGTTGGTCCTTTCGAACCATGGTAGATTCGAATCACATTGTTCATGTCTACATCGTATCCTTCAGGCAATGTTGTTGATGTTGTTCAAGTTGGAGTTGTTCATGTTGTATTTGTTGTTGCCGTTTCTGCTCCTCAGTTGGATTTGATGTGGCGCACACCAAGCAATATGATGTACATCTAACTTTCTTGTGTTTATTCCTGTAGTGCTTGGCTCGACCCGTGTGATCGCGGTATGGATGACTCATCCTGTCTGGACAGTTGGTGTGTTCACATGGACATAGTGTGGAGGATCTACCTAATACCATGAGATAGAGAATTAGATATAGATACAGCTTCATTATATTGTTGATAAGTTGATTGAATGGACTGACAGCCTCAAGATAGTTGGACAACAGCACAACAACTACCTAATTTGTTCAAATTTCCCAATATATCCTTGTCCACCAGTACAATGTGCGGGTCCTTGGGTCCTTGGGTCCATCCGGGAGGTCAACTTGTTGGACAATCATTTCTACCTTTGATTGATTATGGATTGTTTATTCCTCATCTTGATCATCCTCTTCTTCAAACTCATCGTCTTCTTCTGATTCCTCTATTATTTCATCTTCCTCATCAACATAATAGTCATCGTCATCATTGTTATAATCATCGTCAACCATGTCATTGTCTTCATCAATGTCATCATCATCATCATAGTCTCCATCATAATCTTGTTCATGGAGATGTGGATAGAGTGCTTTGAATGTAGTGTCTGGACCTGTCTTCAGGAGGTGATCGAGACGGAAGAATGTCATCTTGTTGGCATGTCCATTGCACAGTCCATTGACAATGCATACACATACTGCCAACTGTCTATTATCATCCAGTATGCGAACATCGAATGTTTGTTCATACATCTTCATTCGGAAGGCTGTAACATGTGGATTGTCCGACAACATCATACTAAGATATGTCTTTGCCTCTTGTGAACTTATGTCCAACTTGATGGTCTTGACATTTGTTGGGATAATCATTCGTTCGAGCTTAGAGTCCACGTGATCATCACCATTGTCCATAGGTTGTGGTTTCATCCTGGAGTGGACCTTCAAAGTGTGGACCGATGTGCACAATGCAAGATATTGTATGTGATCAAGTTGATGATACATGTCCAGTGATTGAAGGCCAGGTGGTGGAGGCGTGGCATTGGCACTCACATTGTTGTCCTGACCAGCAAAGAACAGTTTGTTAATGTTTAGTTTCCAAAGGGATTGAGGCCATGCCTCACTCGCCATTGGTTGAGAGAATGATGAACCAAACTTGATAACCGCCAGCGATTGAGGTAGTACGCCAACGCCAATGGACATATCATAGTTGTTGCCAAAGATCAGCTTTGTTAAGGATGGTGGCAACACGCCAACGTCCAACTTGCAGTCGAAACAACGTCCCAAGATGAGCTCGGTGAGCGATGGTGGGAGTGAGCCTGGCAGCATCTTCATGTTAAACAAATCGGACATCACAAGACGACGTAGTGATGCGGGCAGATCACCTGGTCTGATAGGATGCTCAAACACACATCCCATATCAAATGATGTGAGGGACGATGGAAGCGCGCCAGCCACAAGTGCTTTATCGAATTGATATCCGAGCGACAACACTTTGAGTGTGTCGGGAAGCATTCCTGGCTTGATCTGGTGATCAATGCTAGACATGTGTAGACAGGTGAGAGGAAGATAAGCCACGCCTTTGACAAGATTCCTTGTTGCTGCGCTGTTGTAGTTCCATTCCATGCCCTCAAAGGTGCCTGGGAGTGTGCGATCATACCATTCATGATCATATCGCACCGATCCAACTCGCATTAACTTGATTGATGAGGGTAGCACTGTTGGGATGGCCCAGTTGTCGTCTAGGCCAAGGTATGTAAGTCCCTCTGGCAACGCACCATCTTCAATCTCTCTCTTGACCCTGTTGAACGAGAACATGTCACGTGTTAGATTGGGATTGCTATGCGGCACCTGAAAGTCCTGACCCAGGTCAAGGTATTGCAGTGTCTTTGGTAGCAATCCACGCTTGATCCCGTGTCTGTACTCATGACCGAGTATGAGCTTTACGAGGCAAGGTGGAAGTGAGCCGGCCTCAAGTTGTTGGCTAAAGTGTGCGCCAAACCTCAACACTGTGATGGAGCTCGGTAGTGTACCCGGGGCGATATGTCTATCAAATATGAATCCAAGACTGAGTTCGAGCAGTGACTTTGGGAATGTATTGGCGTTGATCTCTGCGCTGAAGGAATCGCCCATCTCTAGACGTGTCAGTGTTGATGGTAGAGTGCCAGGCACAATGTTCCTTGATCTTTCATCAACATCATATATCCATGTTGTTTGAAATGATGATGATGATGATGGTGGAGACGGCAGGTTGTGGTTGGTCATGCCCTCCTTGGCATTGACAAAGGTCAACCATCTTGTTGAACATTTATAGAGATGTTTGTAGTTTGACTTGCAAGTCAAGGCGAATGCGAGCACATTAATCGCTGATGAACCTGATGAAGATGAAGAACTTGAAGATGATGGGTCCAGTAGCTTTATGATTGATTGTAGTATTATTGGTGATAGTGTATCCATCTATCTCTATATTATGTTTGGTCCAAACGGTATTGATCCAAGATTTTGTGTGGCTTCATCAAATTTCCTTTTTAGGATTGATCAATCACTTTATTTATTTATCTTTAATAATAATCATCGGATGAATCCCAATCACCGGATGAATCCCAATCATCGTCGGATGAATCCCAGCGATAAGGTTGATATTTTCGACGATCAAAGAAATTAAAGTCATCGTCACTATCGTCAAAATCGTCGTCGCTGCTGGTATCCATAAAACCTTCACTGTTACTCTCATCAGTACGATCGTCAAGGAGGTCTCCCATTCTGTTTTGCTCAACAAAGAATGGATTGAACACCTTGAATGTAGTTGTCCGCGAGAGGAATTGGTCCATTTTGAAGAATGTCAGCTTGCTCGAGTCCAAGTTGTTCTTGAGGTGACAGACACACACTGCCAACTGGTTGTTGTCCTGTGATTGCCCATCGAGGAATCGTATATTATATGTGTCTTTCTGAATCTTGACGCTGAAGCCAGTGAGCTGTGGATTGTCCTTCAGCAGGTTGGTGATGTACTCCCTGGCATTTGCCGACCGTCCTCTGATTGTCAGCTTGAGTGATGTGACGGTGGACGGGACTTTGACGACGGCATTGGAGAACCTCCGATATGGTGTGTCAAGGATGCGGAGCTTCAAGGTGTCGAGCGATGGACACTGAGCAAGATACTTGACGAAATCAACGTGCGCGTGCATGTCCAAGTAGCGTATTCCGCTTGGTATGACCACGTCGTCGACGAGTCCCGCAAAGCCACGTCCAAGACGTAGCATTTGGAGAGATTGTGGTAGGACGCCAGCGCCCATACCATGACCAAAGCGGTTTCCAAACTTGAGCGACACCAGGTTCGGCGGAAGCACACCAACACCAATCTCACTATTGAACTTGTTGCCAAAAGTGAGTTCCGTAAGAGACTGTGGTAGAACGCCAATCTTCAAAGGTTGCTTGAACCGAACGCTCAAGACCAACACTCGTAACTTGTCCGGCAGGTGTCCAGGTTCGATCGGAAGGTTGTACAATTCTCCCATGTGAAATTCGGTGAGACCCAATGGCAACATGCCAACCTGCAGCTCCTCGTTCAAATAATTGATCGCCAGTACTTTGATTGTCGACGGCAGTGCAGTAAGCTTTGGCTCTTCATGCGACATGTATAGATTGGTCAGTGGCAGGTGGTGGTGCGATGTTGCCTTGTAGCTCTGGTCGTGGAGGGAGATCTCCATGCCAACATGCGGGTTGTGTTTGTAGAACCAATGGGGACAGACGTTGTGGAATCTCATGAGTTCGAACTTGGTACGAACCAATCTGATCGATGCCGGAAGTTGGTCTGGCAGTATCCATCTATCATGGCAGAACAGGGTGTTGAGATCGGGAGGTAGTGCGCCATCTTGTATCTTGATGGATGAGCTGTAACCAATGAATTCTTTCGCATGGGCGTAGCCAAGGTTCAGGTGGAGGAGTGTGTTTGGCAACTTGTTGTGAGGGATTTGTGAGGCGAAAGCTGGTCCAAATGTTAGCTTGACGAGGAAGGGCGGCAATGATATGCGATCCAATGGTTGATTGAAGTGGTGACCAAACTCGAGCACGGTCAATGAGTGAGGTAGTAGTGATGGGCCAATTGTTTGATTGAACATATATCCAAGATGGAGTTCGGTCAATGATTCAGGAAACATCTCGTATTTAACAGGTCCTTTGAATAGATCGCCCATCACCAGTCTAGTGAGTGACCTTGATATATCATAAGGTATATCCTTGGCCTTGACAATATAATGCCAAAGGTATTGAGGTGATTGACATAGTTGAGGTGGTAGTGGTGGTTCAACTTTAGTTGTTGGCTTCTTTGGCTTTGCTTTAACTTGGACTTGGGTGTTGTTGTTGTTGTTGTTGTTGTTGTCATCAGTTGTTGTAGTTGTTGTATCTGGTGCTTTTTTACGATAGCCACGACCAGACCTCTTTGGTCTGTTGGTCATATCGACAATGACCATCCATCGTGCCCATCTGTGAATGTATTTATAATGAGACTTGCATGCTAATGCAAATGATAACTTATCAATATCATCTTTAATAAAATGTACAACTTCTTGTAATAATAATGGAGGTAATATACTTGACATCTATATTTCTATCTATCTATAATGTGAACGGTCGTGCCGTTACAACTTTGAAAATCTTCAACTTTCGTTTGAATTCGATGAGATATTCAAAAATATTCGAATATTTTTCGTTTTTCTGAAGTATTTATAAATGAACTTCAAACAAATAATAATAATAATAATAATATATTTAAATAAACTCACAATTAATATCAATCAATGTGTGATATTGATATAACAGTAATATGACTTTGTTTACTTTCCAGTGTATCGTTCGCTTTGATGCTGCTCGTACAATGTCTTGAAATGACCCTTGGACTCATCGCCAAGTGATTTGAATAAGCTCTCACGCCTGTAAATATAATTCATGTGAATGGGATATGGATTGTTAGTGACTGGACGAGTGATGGAAGTGGTACAAGGGAGATAACATACATTGTGTTGTCAATGGATCCAAAGACTGCAATCAGTCCAGGTTGTAATGACCGACGGATATCGATTGTCAAGTAATATTGAACCTGTTTGAGTTTGTGTCTTTGTTGTTGGTGTTCTGGATGTTTGTTGTTGGAAGTGGATGTTGTTGTTGATGAGATTGATGAGGTTGATGATGTACTTGTGGATGACGCTACTGAGGCAGTAGCAGCAGAGGGTTGATATGTAAGTATGTTGATATAATCCAAGATGATATGATGTAGATAGTTCTTGGCATCTTTGAACTTGCTAAAGTCCTCCAAGAGTCTGGACAGACTCCTGGCACATCGATCATCCAGTCCATAATCATCGTTGGCCAATCCAAACAACAGGTATCGGAGACAGTTGATGAATGGTGATATCAGCTTGACAAAGTGCTTGCCCTTTGACCTCTGGACGCTGTACAGCAGACGACATAGGTTGGTGAACAACTCGCTGTCCATCTTGATGTGGCGCGTTGGGTGGGAGGTCTGGGACTGCGACGCGGCCACGATCTGGAAGTCGACCACCTCCATCGGGAGCGTGTCGTATGATTGCTCGGCTTGGTATGACTTTAGTGAGCGTGGCACAGAGTACACGAATGGTCCCTCGAATGCCAAGAAGATGGTCATGATCGTTTGCATGGCCTCGCCGCCAGATTGTTGAGGGTTGACACGGTCTGCCAGCTTGGCCAGTAGCATTAGCGCGTTGTTGAGCAGAGGGTGCTGGGTGTGTGGCTCAGAGTGCGAGACACAGCTGTACACGACACTGACACATGTCTCAATGAGGCTGGACAGAACAGCTGGCAACATCTGTCGCGTGCCAGAGTTGATCAACAGATTGATGATGTGTAGAACCTGGAATTGTTGCTCCTTCAAATGTTCGTTGGACAACAACTGCACGAGCATTGGCATGAAGTTATCAATCTGATTGTGCTGGCCAAAGTGAAGCAATGAGTTGGAGAGTTGTTTGGACAACTTGGATTGGACTGTGGTGGCGTGGGAGGGGGAGGGGAATGTTTCCATGTAAGTTAGTTTATGATTGATTAATCACATCACAAGTAGATACCGTACCTGGATACAATCCAATGAGATAGAGATGAAGGGAGACGAGGTAGGACGACTCTTGGAGGGTGGTATTGCGTGTGTCTGATGAGGTGGCGTCAGTGCCATTGTTCTTGCGCTGCAGGATGATGTTGGCAGAGATCTTGGAGCAGAGGTCGAGGAGTGAGACGATGCTCGTCTGCAGGGTAATTGGTACTTTGGCAATGTTCTGTGGGTTCAAGTTGCTGATGAATGGGCCAATTGCGCGTGCCAGCTTGATCACAGTGTCAGCCTCCTCTGGTGTGATGTCCAATCGCTCCACACGTGACATGGTCGATGGGTCGGCCTTGGATATCGACAGCCAGAGATAGTATACTGTGGTCTCGAGTTGATCGCGACGCTTGCTGAGGATGGCCGCCAACCCGTCCTTGGGCGTGACGACCAGTTCGTCGATAAACTTGTGAACGGGCTTGTCAAGACACTGCAGCTGTTCCTCGAGGTCGGAGGGCAGGCTCTTCTTGAAGCCGTTCTCAACGCTGTCCACGATGGACTTGAGGATGATGCCGACGCCACCGCTGCCAAACGAGTCCTTTGAAGAATGTTTGTTCTCCTTCATGGCCAGCTCAGTGAGCTCGGTGAAGTCCATCGGGTGCTTCTCCCACAGCTCCGACGCAATGATGTGCTGGATGTCGTTGAGGTGATGTGTGATCAGGCCGACGTTGTCGACCACGTGCTCAAAGCTCGCGGTGCTCTTGCTGTTGTTGAAGACGATCGAGATCCAAATGCTGAGCGGGATGATCTGGACGAGGCGCGACTGGTCCTTCTGAAGACAGTACTTGAGCAGCTTCCTGTTGGCCAGCAGCGCACGGTACACCATCTCGGTGAATGCCTTGTCGTTGCCGTCGTCCAACTCGATGGCGCTGATCACAATGTCGATGATCACGGGCAGCAGTGTGAGTGTGCCGACACAGTCCACCTGGATGTAGCTTGCGTTCATTGCGGGTATGAGGGCCAGGAGCCAGGCCAAGTGGTTCCAGACGTCTTGGTCCTGCAGCAGGTCCTTGGCACTCAGCTCCAGTGACTTGAGCGTCGAGGTGATCAGTTGGACAATCTCTGAGAAACTCTGGCAATCATCATGTCCACTCAAGTTCTCGCCAATCGCACTGAACAACGTCGCCATCTTCTTCTGTGTCTTTGATCCAGTGATCAAATGTTCAACTGCTCGCTGCACCTCCTTGGCCAACATTGTTGGGAATTGTTCTGGATAATGAATGATATTTAGTGATCAAGGTTAGTAAGTGTCGGAATCATTCCAAGATGTACGATTGAGTGATCGAGTGATTGAGTGGGACATACCTCTGAACGACTCGATCTCGTAGAACTGGGAGTTGGTGAGGACGTTGGTAAAGAGTGATTGAGCCTGTGTCTGTGAGCTGGGGTTGACGCCTCCTTGTCTGATCATCTTGGTAAGGACGTATTGGATGTGCTTGGGTGTGGCATAGTCGCACCAGATACAGATGTTGTCCAACACCAACTTCCACATGTGTTCCAGCTCAGTGTTTGACTTTAGTCGCTCCAACACCTTGTATACAATGAACTGCATCTCCTTTGTGATGTCACTGGGTGCATGATGTTCCAGTGATGACAAATGCACGCTACTAATCTTCTTAGCGGTGACCTTCTCAGCCTGATGATTGGGCACCGATTGCAACAATGAGTTGAGCTGTTGCACTCTACTGATGGCCAGTGTGAGTATGGTCGTCTGTAAGTCGGTTGTGATGCCAGAGGTCTGGCTGTCACCATCGAACAATGTTATGAGATAGCCCAATATCTTGGAAGGCTCCAACTCTGTCTCGTATCTTTGATAATATGTGAATTGTTGACGATGGTAGTTGTACTTGTTCGCGCCCTCAGTATCCTTGGCGATCGACAGTCTGTGCACGAACGAGTGAAGCTGGCTGTAACTGTTATATATCGTCAACATGTTGTGAATCAATGCGGAGCTAGGATGAGGAGGTTAGGGCAAGGCGAGGCGAGGGTTAGTAATGGAACATGTTTGAGTGAGTGATTGATTGTATACATACTTGGAAGAGTCCATGCCAGTGTCAATCTCTACATCCTTGGACTTTGATGACGACTTGGATGGGGTGTCCTTGGACTTGGACGACTTGGACGATGACTTGGATGAGGATGATGACTTG
This sequence comes from Acytostelium subglobosum LB1, assembly GCF_000787575.1. Classification (NCBI taxonomy): domain Eukaryota; phylum Evosea; class Eumycetozoa; order Acytosteliales; family Acytosteliaceae; genus Acytostelium; species Acytostelium subglobosum. The sequence goes on along the minus strand of NW_012236500.1, from coordinate 26,442 downwards.
CCCTTGGCCTTGGCGATGGTGTTTAGGAGTGGGTCAACGATCAATGAGAATGTCTGATCGAGTTGCTTCTCCAACTTCTGAGTGACGAATGTTGTCATTTGAATGTTGTCCAGGAATGTGGACCAGATGGAGGCGAAGCATGTGAGTCGCTCAATAAGTAGTGGGTCTCGAATATCATCGCCTTCATTGATCTGAAGTGAGAAGTAGTCGCGCCACACGTCAAAGAACTGGTTCCAAATCAGTGGCACCTGACCAAATGGCAGCGCGGCAAAGTGCGTGGCCAGCTTGTCCAATACGCGTCTGTTTGTCAACTTGTCAATGCACATCGACCTCAGCTTGCCACTGATGATCGTCTTGTTCAGCTTATCAATGAGGTTGTCACTTTGACGAATGGCCAGGTAAGTGTCGAAGAGTGTGTGGAGAAGGTTGTCTGAGTGCGCCTGCACAGTCGACGTCGTGCCCTGTGCCTGTTGCGGGGAAGATAGCAGACTGTGGAAGATTGTGTGGAGGTGTGGATCGACGATGACATGGCTGATCTTGGCAAAGGAGGCGAGGAGTTGGAGTGCGCCGGACATTTGCTCGACTGGCGCCTTGGGCTGCGAGACGATGCGCACGGTCACCTCGAGCTGGAGCTGGAGGAAGCGCATCTGATTGTCATTGTCCTGGTAGAAGATGTTCATGTCAGAGAGCGTGGCGAGTAGCGCAGACATTGCGCTAAAGTACGACGATGGATGTTTGTTGATCAGTGCCTGGTTGAACTTGGGAGAGTAGCCGCCGCTGAGGAACATGAGGAACAGCTTGCGGAAGAAAGCAAACTCTAGCAACTGCACCTTCTTGAGCTCGGTCAGCGTCGAGTCGTTGTCATACTTGGCAAAGTCGGTGATGTGGCGAATGCCGTACTGGCTCAGCTGCACGGCGAATAGTCTGAGAAGCTGTGGCAGGCAACCCAACACAACATTCTCGAGTGGGGCATCATCATACGTGGCCGGCGACAGTGACTCTTTGTTTGTGATGATCTGTTGGAATCGATCCAGGATGGCCTGGCCCTGGAACAAACTTGATGCGGCATTGGAGTCTGCTGAGGACTCCTTGCCCTTTGTTGATGTTCCCGATGTTGACGAGTTCAAGGATGATGATGTTGGTGATGTGGCTGTGGGCGTGGTTGACTGCGAGGATGACAAGTACCCGCTGTCCTTTGACTTCTTGGATGGTGTCTTGGGCTGTTCGACCTCGGCGATCCAGCCTTGGAACAGGATGGTCGTGTATGATGCCCAATGCGAGTCTGGATGGAACAGCGCCCATTGGAGAAGCTGGTCGATGCAGCCTATGGTCAGGCCGTGCGCAGTGGCTGCCGCTGGTTCCGTCTGTGTATTGGCGCGTGCCAACAAACATTGGATTGAGTGGCGGTATGTCAACAGGTATGGCAACAGATTGAGTACGATCGTTTGAAGATGTCTGGAGTTGCTGCGCACCTGAACTTGGTGCACGAGATATTCGAGAAGGTGGCGCACCAGGCCAAAGATGACAATGAGCTGCTCGTCTTGCTGGTGCTTGCGTATCGCGTGAATGAGCAGCGGGTGAATGGCTTCAAAGAACAGGGGCATCTCACGCAGGATGTCCACGGCGAGGAACAGCGGCAGTGCGTGCTTTATGATGTCCGACGCCAGTGGTATCAGCGCCAGGGGTGGGGGTGGCGAAGACGACACCTGGAACTTCTTCAACTTCTTGTTGTTGCTACTGCTGCTTGATGATGTGGTGCCACTGTTCGCGTCGCCATTTGTATCCATCGCATTGGATGTCGAGGCCGAAGCCGAAGTCGATGTCGCTGTGGCCACGGCCAGAGGCGCTGGCGACTTGACAAAGTTGGACATGGCGTTGAATATGAACTCGAGGAATGAGACCAGGTGCTCGGACGTCAGTTGCACGTTGGTGGAGGCAACATCGATCTTCTCAATGATGCGCTTGATTAACGACCAGTATCGCACTTGATAGCAGAGCGGGTCTGACACGCCCTCCAAAGCTCTGCTCCTATAATTACTATAAGTCTTCAACACAACGTCCATTGCCCACATCAACAGATGTCCACTCTTCTCTGACAATCCTGCAATCCTATGTTCCAACAAGTATTCCGCCACCTGTATTCTAAGATTGATTTGCTTGCCTAAGTGATTGAGCGAATGAATGAGTGAGCGAGTGACGCGGGCGAGACGACAATGAGTCAATGTCAATGCTCTTGTTGACATACCTTTTAGAGATTCGATCAACTCCCCAACAGTGAGTGATTCGATTGCTGTTGTGCCGTCCCAGGTCGGTGCATTGTCGATTGGTAGTGCTGGGGTGGCATTGACAGAGGTCGTGCTATTCTTTTGTTTCTTGTTCGTGCTGGCGGTAGAGGTAGCAGTAGTAGTGTTGGCAACTGTTGCTGTTGTCGTTGTTGTTGATGATACTGTATCATCAGTCTTCTTTCGTTTCAACGTTGATGATGTTGATGAAGCATCTTTAGACTTTGTAGACTTTGTCGCCGTCGACGATGATGATTGTTTCTCCTTTTCCTTCATCATCTCTATATATAATATGTATGTGTATCTGTTCAATTACAGAGAACACAATTGATTGATTATCTGTTTCAAACAAGCGAAACGAACGAATGAACAAAATGACACCCTTTTTTCTTCGTTTTTTTGAGCAATGAATGCGTGATGATCTCTCAGGGTTCATTCCAGGTTAGTTCAAGGGTAAAGGCAAGGGCAGGGCAAGACATGTCAATCAAATACAAAAAATATGTACACTTTGTGTTTAATTAATAAAGCATGAATGGTTTAGGTTCATGCTGTGAGGATGTTGTTGTTTTTTTTGGATTGGTTCCTAACTCAGGATGGACGTCGAGCTCGATGAAGTAGTAGTTTACTCCTCATCAGAGAATCCAGAGAAGGCTGGCGATGCGCTGTTACCTCCAATGAGACCGTTGGCAGCGTTGAACAGGTTGATGGGCGAGGTACCGTCGGTGAGCAAGACGGTCTTGAGTCCGAGACCCGAGAGCAACTTGGCCTGCATCTCTGGACCGGCCTGGGCGATGGCCTTGATGGTCTCGGTACCGAGGGCAGAGACCTGGTTGGAGAACTTGCCAACCTCGATGGTAGCCATCTCTCTTGCCTTGGAGATCTCCATCTCGTTCAGCTGGTTGATGTGCTCGAGCTCCATCTCTTGCTTGGCGATCTCCTCCTCCAACTCGGCGGTGGCCTCAATCTCAGAAGCCTGGCACTCCAGCTTGGCCTTCTTCACCTCAGACTCGGTGGCGATCAGAGCAGCCTCTGCACGGGCACGGGCCTCGGCGATGGCCTGACCGGTGGACTCAACGCTGGCAGACTGAGCCTGCAGACGGACTAGGTTGGAGCGAGACTTCTCGGCCTCAGCCTCATCGACGATCTTTTGACGCTCGAGCTCACCTCTGGCCATCTGGTCCAGACGCTCAGCCTCTTGACGGGCAGTTGCCTCCTGGGACTTGGTGGTAATCTCGATGGCCAGCTGGACTGACTTTTGCAGCGAGTCGAGGGTACGCTGGTCGACTGGTTCAACAGACTGAACATCAATGTTGGTGATCACCAGACCGTTGGTCTCGAACACCAGGCGGTTGTTGGACTCTCCATCAGAGTTCTTGCCAAACACGGCAGTCTGGATGATCTCGGCAGAGTGCTTGTGGAAGTTGTCAAAGGTGGACGAGGCGACGGCAGCACGAACCAGGGAGCCGGTGGCCTTGCACAGATCTCCAGTGAAGTCTGGTGTGGCGAACAGACGGGATGGGTTCTTCTGGTCAACCTGGAACTCCCAGTTGTATGAGAGCTTCAGGGAGAGACGGGCGTGGTCAGCAGTCTCGACGGTGATGAGATCAGTCATAAAGTCTGGTCCGAGGAACAGGGCCAAGGAACGGATGTGGTTTGGTCTCTTTGGGATCTTGCCAGAGAGCGAGAGGACGGTGAACTCCTCATCTGGGGCCAACATGACCAACTCTGGTCCAAAGATGACACGTGCCTGCTTCTTGCGGTAGTCGTAGATCTGGACGGCAGCCTTGTGTGGCACACGGTAGGTGACGACCTGGGTTGGGTCACGCTCAACCTCGTTGTGCTCCTCGTTGACGTCACGGGTGGCGGACTTGCTGAGCAACTCCTCGACGATTGGAGACAGGGGCTTTGGCCATCTCTCCTCGTTGGGGAGCAACATGTATGAGGTACCAATGACAGAGCGGACCTTGCCAGTCTTGGTGTCACGGACGTAGATTCCCTCGTTGACGTCAAGTGGGATACGCTTGCGACGCTCGACAATGTCGACTTGGATGGGTGGGATGTAGTCACATGGTCCGTAGATCATCCAAAGATCACCTGGCTTACGGTTGACCTTGTCCTTGCCGACGACATCGCCAAAGGACTCCTTGCAGGTGAGCAGCAAGGCTTCATCCTCAGAGAGGACGTTAACATTCTGGATGCCAGAGACGAGGTTCTCACCTGGCAAGAGGAAGAAGGTGCGCTCACCGTGACGCATCTCTTGGTGACCGAGACGGTTCTTTCCGGTGGCTGGGTCGACTGGGGAGTCGACAAGACAGTACTGACGGGTGGTCAGGGTGATGGACTTGATGTCACGGACGACCTTCTCGTTGACGTCTGGGATGTAGGTCTCGCAGTCCTTGATGGTGATGATCCACTCCTCACCGGCCTTTCTCTGCTTGCCAAATGTGTCCTTGAAGGAGCGCAGGGCCAACAGGTGGTAACCAACACGCTCAGTCAACACAAGGGACTGGACGAAACCGACGATCTCCTCGTAGACGCCTGGGAGGTAGGCACCAGAGTCGCGGACCAACCACTCCTCATTTGGCTGACGGATGACTCCCTTGCGATCCTTTGTAACGAGACGAGCACGCAGCTTCAGGGCCTGGTTGTCCTTGATGATGACAGCCTTGACTCCCTCGAGAACCTGCACCTCAATGCGTGGGTAGTAGGTACCTGGACCCTCAAACAACCACTCGTCACCAGCAACGTGCACGACCTCAGTCTTCTTGTCGGCAGCAATCTCAACAAAGTCACGCAGACACTTGAGTCTCAGGGCGTTGTTGGCCAAGACGATCTGGAGGGGCACTGGGGCAGCGAGCAAGACCTCGCCTGGGTACAGGGGGAATGGCTCCTGCGAGAACCTGATCTCCTTGTCTCCATGGCGCAGCTTGGGCTGCTGGTACTGGTCGCGCTCCAGCTTGCCGGCCTTATCAGTGACCACTGGGTTCTCTATGATACAATAGTTTCTTGGTGGGATGAGAATCATTGGCAGTGGAGTAGCAGTGAGTACCTTCTCATGGTCAAGGCGAGTGAATGTCTGTGGTCCAACCTCAATACGAGTAACATTCGTATTATTATCCAATACCTAAATATATATGTTTAATATGATTGATTGAGTAAAGTTGAAGGATGAGTATGATGTCATGTGATGAGTTTGAATCGATTCTTGTCAAAGTTCACGAGATTGAGGTTTGAGTACTTACATGGATGTAATGATGAGGCTTGATCCTAATGACTGTTGATGGAGTAGTGGACATTGTTTATATTATATATAAATTTGATTGAGTTAATTAAAGAAGTAGTAATTATATGATTGATGATGTCAATGAAGGACTGACTTGATGATCAAATTGTTTCAAAACTCATAAGATAATATAATCTTCCCCCTCCCCGATCTATTTGTTGATCTAAATTATAATTATGTTTTATTAATTGTAATTTTCTAGGAAGGCTACAAATATTTATTCAAATCAAATTGGAAACAAAGTTGAAAAGAGGTCGACAGATACTTTCAAACACACACACACACACTATTCAATGTGGTCGAACTTCAATTGAAATCTCTACAATCATTCGATCACTCTGTTATTCGGTCACATGCGAAGATCAAAGTTGTACTTACTTGTCAATCAATATCATCATTATTATTATCTCTTTAAACAGATAATAACCATATTCAATCATAATAATAATAATAATTTTAATGACATAACTTCTTTTTATCTTTAGAGATTTAATTATAATTATCTCTTTGATTGATCTTCAACATCGGGGCCATCATCAAAGTTGACGTGGAGTAGTTGGTTGAAATATCTGGATATTTTTTGACGAATGAGTGATAAGGTGGAGTCACGTTCACTTCAGACCCCACCACCTTCATCTCTTTCAAAGCCAAGTCCCACGCACAACCCGACTCATCTCTCTTGGACTCAACTTTCTAAAGTTTGCTTTGCTGACTCCTCAGAGATTGATTGAATGTGAATGAGTGAGCAAAGTGATTGAATATATACATATACATATACAAATACAAATACAGATATAGCATCGAATGAATGAATAATCATCAAACTTATAGTAATACTATCATATAAAGAAAGAGATAACAAAGATAAAGGAGAGATATATAGAGACATAGAGATAGAGAGATGACTATATGCTCACCAGTACCTGCGGGCAACTGGTTTGTTCTGGTCATCGTTGGATGATACATTGTATTGTACACCAAACTTTGTACTTCAGAGATATAATGGCCCGATATGGTGGGCCGACAAGTTTAGAATCATACTGTTAATCGAGGGCGGATCAAGTGCCAATGGATACTTGATAGCCGGTGCAGCGCTGTTGGAGGAGATCGTCGAGCATTGGGGCATCATACAGGTGGTCTACTCGGACAAGGTGACCAAGACGGGCCTGTCCCAGTTCTCCGAGTCGTTCCTGCTCAACCTGTTCAAGAAAGCTCGCCAAGAAGATGGCCAAGATCGCCGAGTTGACCGAGCGCACCAAACACAAGATGTTCATCGCCGACGAGCATGACACGACGTTGCCCGCATCGGCTTCGCAAAAGTACAAGTACAACATGGTGCTGCCTTCAAACATTGCGCGTGTCTCATTCATGGACGACCATGCGCGCACAAAGATCCAGCTGGGCAATCAACGTCGCATTGCCGCGCTGTTCAAGACGCTGTACCATGTCGACCCCATCACGATGTTGGGCAAGACGTTCGAGCTCGAGTACGAGGATGACGAGTGGGTCGAGTGGACCGACGAGCGCACGGGCATGCGACCCATCCATCTGGCCGTCGAGAAGATGGATATATGTCTTATCAAGTACCTGCTCGATAAGAAGGCCGACGTCAACATCAAGGACAACCAGGGCTGGACGCCCCTGCACTTTGCTGCCTACGCCGGCAGTCTCGAGATCTGCCAGCTGTTGATTGAGCAGGGTCGCGCGGCCGTCATGGCCATCTCCAAGGATGGCACTCTGCCGCTGCACTACCTCTCCAAGCACAAGTTTGACAAGACGCAGTCGGTCAAGTTCCGCGCCGTGCTCTCGTTGCTCATCGCCAAGGGCACACCTGTCAATGCAAAGACCATCCGCGGTGAGACTGCGCTTCACAGGGCGGCGCTGTTTGGCTCGGTTCAGGGCGTCACATTCCTCGTCGAGCACAAGGCCGACATCAACAGTCAGAATGCACGCGGCGAGACCCCTCTTTACTTTGGAGTCATTGGGCGACAAAAGAAGATTGTCGCACTGCTCGTGGAGTATGGTGCCGATTGTAGTCTGGGCGGGGCTACTGGCAACGCATTGGACTCTGCCAAGAAGACCGGCCAGAAGGACTTGTACTTCTTCTTGTCGGGCTTTGTCAACAATGCCAATCCATTCGATGATGACGACTTGGGCGACGACACCGAGGATCAGGAACAATGTTCATTTGGCGAGATCATGCATACAGACTCATCAATCACAGACTCACGAGAGCTGTCCTCACTTGGTCCAGATGAGCTCAAACGATTGCAACAAGATCATCTCGAAGAGAAGCTAAAGGAGAAGTCAGAGAAGCTCAAAGTCAATCATGGTATGCGTCATCACGACCATCATGTGATCACACATCACACATCACTAACAATCAATCATTTAGCCAACTTCTATCCTCATATATTCGTTCTAAGCGACTTTAAGGGCCCAACATGGTGCTCCTTCTGTGGCTACTTCCTCTGGGGCCTGCGACGCCAGGGCTTCCAGTGCGAGATCTGTGGATACTGCGTCCATCCAAAGTGTAAAAAGAAGGCCACTCTAACAGAGTCATGTATTATATCCAAACAACTGAACGAGAAGCACAACGCAGAGTCGGACACTGTCGAGGAGTTCCTCTCATCAAGTCGTCTCCACGTATCTCAATCATTACACAAACAATCAAGTAAGTATTTGAACGAACGCCAGTGAATGTGGATATGTGATCAACGATACTGACCCGCGATCTTTAGTCAATCGAAGGAGACTTGAGAGTCTTTACAATCAATTCAATCAGTTGGATAAGGAGCAGAATGGATGTTTGAATCGTACGCAGTTTGGAGAGTGTCTGGGATCACTCATCAGTGACTCGACAGAGTTTGCCGAGTCTTTGTTCCAAGCATTCGACTCCAATCACGATGGCAAGATGGACTTGAAGGACTTCCTACATGGTGTCTCACTCATGCAGAACTCATCATTCGAAGAGCAGATACGATGTAAGTGATCATCCCCGATAGTTTGATTGAATGATTGATCACAAACGACTAATCATATCCTCCTCGCTTGCTCAGTTGCCTTTGAAATGTTGGATAGGTCGCGAAGAGGATATATTACAGTGGCAGAGCTGTTGCAGATATTGCAGTCGATACATCGCTCATTGGGCAACCTAAAGATCAATGGCAGCGTACCAGCTATGTTGATATGTACAATATTCCCCAAGTCTATAGTGTGCAAGAAGATTCTGATACCCGAGCCTTATTATCAGCCTGGCAAACTATCACGCACTGCCTCGCCAGTCATTGTTACCGATCGCAGGATTGGCAATCATCGCGGCTCCCTTGGCGGCTCACCTGCCACACCACCCTCACTGCCAACCACCACCACGACCACCATGACCATTGGCGACAACAGCATAATGACCAATCCACATCAAGACGAAGAGGAGGACTTGTCATGCGTATCATTCACCTCGAACAACAACAACACTACCACTGGCACATCATGCACTGCATCGCCCTCATCATCCGTTGGCTCAATGACTGGTCACGAGGTTGTCAACAGTCATCACCATCATCATCACAACACGACCACGCAAGGCTCAGGCCCCATACCAACAACGTCAACATCAACATCAACTTCACAATCACCATTACCATCACCATCACCAACACAATCACCATCACATTCACATTCACAATCACCAATGAGAGGCACTCAGGAGCGCACGCGTAGCTTCTGCTTCGAGACATACCAAAGCTTGCCGCCACCAGCATTCAACCCATTGGCTATGGCAGCCATGACTGCTGCCAGTCAGCAGAACGCATTGAAGTACCGCGAGGAGTACACAAACGAGCTCAACATGGAGGGACGCATTTACTACGACGATTACAAACAGGCCATCACCAAGAACCAAGTCTACGTTCAGAGTCTTGGCGTTGTGCAACCTGTGTTGGAGGGCAACACCAAGACAGAGGACGATCCCAATCAGACATCGAAATGGATGAGCTTCGAGGGCAAGGAGATCACACTTGGTCACGAGAACTACGAGCTGATGCAGTACATGATGATTGGTATCAGGCGAGCCATTGGCGAGAGCATCACACTACCAAGCAGAGAGATCAAGCCCAAGGACTTTGAGCTGGGCGTGGAGTTTAAGTTGTAAGTTGTTCGATTGATAGAAGGATTAATTGATGGCGAGAAGACGACTAACATAACACCAACATGTAGCAACGGATGGACATTCAAGGATCATGCACCATTCGTATTCAAGAAGATTAGGGACAAACAGGAGATTGATCCCAAGCATTATATGTTCTCGCTGGGACCAGAGAAGATCTTTGGTAATCTGTTGATGGGCAACCTGTCGGTTCTGTGTGAGGTTGTGTCCAGTGGAAGGAGTGGCAGCATGTTCTTCCGTTCCAATGAGGGTCGCTATCTGATCAAGACCATCCCCAGCTATGAGGAGGCTGTCCTCAAGTCCTTCCTGCCATCATACATCAAGCATATTGAGAAGTATCCAAACAGTCTGTTGACCAAGACACTTGGATGCTACAGCATGACCAAGGCCAAGGAGCTCAAGTTCATTGTGATGAACAACCTGTTCTTCACGCCACTACCCATCCATGAGAAGTATGACTTGAAAGGCTCGACCATCGGTCGTCAGGTGCAAGAGGACTTGGCTCGCAATGGCGATGGCGGCGGGTCCGCCTCATCATCATCTTCCAAACTCGAGAACGTATCACTCAAGGATCTCGACTTTAAGAGGAAGCTCAACATTGCGCCAGAGTACAAGGCGCCTCTGATGGAGCAGATCGAGCACGACACCAAGTTGCTGGAGAGCAACAATATCTGCGACTACAGTCTGCTGGTTGGCGTGCATCGCGTCGACGAGTTCTCCCCGATCGCCCTGGTCTCTGACGACACATCCTCACAGAACATCATCGATGTGCTCAGCGAAGGCTTCTTCAAGAAGAAGTCTGGCAAGACATCAATATTCCATCAACACTACGGTGGCATTCTGTCGGCAGACCGCAAGGAGGTCTATTTCATCTCCATCATCGACATATTCACCAGCTGGGATTTCCGCAAGAAGTATGAGGCCATGATTAAGTCCTTAGTGCACGACTCTGTAAGTGTTTCCCCAATGTTGGTCAATCAATCAGGTCCATCCACTAACTCATATATAATGATCATCCATCCAGTCACAAATCTCAGCTGTCGATCCAGCAAGTTACAGAAAGCGATTCCAACAACTTGTTCATCATATTGTTAAGTAACCTGTCCAGTGTCCTGTTGTGCGACCAGCAATAAAGAGTACACAAAACACTTGTCTTGATTACTACACTATGTTGATCGATACTCTCGCGAGTACGGTCAATCCTTTACATTTTATACTAACTCCTCACTGATTGATTGATTGATTTGATATGATTGATTGATTGGTCGAATGAAATGAATCAGTGTCTGAGTTATTGATTGATAGGTTGATTGGTTGATTGAATGATGGATGGATGGCTTACAATGTAGACATCTCTTCTCCACCTCCTTGGTCAATCTTTAGTAAGTTCGCCTCTTCTTCAGTCTTGAGATAATCCTCTGACTTGATCAATGGAAGTATGAATGATTGTCTGGATGAATGAAAGAGATAAGTTAGTCAGATTGATTGGATGGATGGTCGTGATTGGGATGACCATACTTTGTATCCATGATGACGTCCGACACACTGGTGACCTTGAAGAAGTTCTTGCATAGCTGTACGATACTGCCACCAGCATTGTTGAAGAATGTTCTGGTCTCAGAGTCGTATAGGAATGGTCTTTTGTTGGGATCTCTAAACTCCTTGTAGGAGAAGAAGAAGTGATGACAGATGGCAATGATAAGCATCTCTATACATGTGAGGAAGTCTTGCAATGCCGATGATATATTACTAATGGTCCAATCTCCAATTGGTCTAATAACATGGAAATAGGCCAACAGTGATAGTATTACTCCTTGCCTGTTAAGAGTTAGTTAGTTAGTGAGCGAGTGAGTGAGCGTGTCCAGTCGCGATGGATGAATGAATGGATGTTGGGACATACCAGAAGGCAAAGAAGATGACTGCTTTGATGCATAAGAACTTTCCAAATGGTTTGAATGGTTGCAACTCTTGCCTCATGCATTGGTAGTACAGGACAAGATAGTAAAGACTCAGCTAAGAGTTTGAATGAATGAATGAATGAGTGAGTGAGTGGATGATCAGTGGACATGCATGCCAAAAGGTTACTAATCTCTAATCTTGTTATACTTACACTGACACTTATATTCTCTATTAGTGTCACCCAGAGGTATCCTTTGTCCAGGACGAACTTGCCTTCGCCAAAGTGATCGGTGGTCTGTAGTATGATGGCAATGATTGCAACCAATGGCTTGACGAATACAAACTGTAGAACGAATCGACGGCAGTTCACCAAGAACTGTCTTCCAAGCTTGATCTTTGGTAAACAATAGCACATTGGCCATGGATGAGGCATTGACACCTTTGAATGCAGCAACTCAATAATATCATGTTCCTTCTCTATATATGCTACAATAAGACAGAAGAAGCAGTACAATACGTATCCTTCATAGCTGGATTGATTGATTGATTGAATAAGAGTGAGTGAGTTGAGTGATTGATTGATCCAAGGCGAGTGATTGATTGATTGTTGGTTGATCACTTACATATCTCTGACAAGATCAAAGTAAAGGCTAAGATTGATAAATCTTAGGGACAGCCAACTGTCTGTTGCGTATATCTAGATTGATTGAATGGTCAGTTTCCATGATGTCCCACAATGATGCCAGTACCAATCAATGTCAATGCTTACAGGAACCATTATCAATATCCTTATGATATACTTTTGTAACTCTCCACATGTATAGTTTCGCAGATGTTTATAGATCAGATAGAATGATAACAGTATACTTAGTAATGAGGCCACTCCTGCCACTATCCACATTGTGCTAAACATAGGAGGTCAGTCTCTTCATTCATTCATTCATTCATTCATTCATTCATTCATTCAATCAATCATTCAATGATATATCTTACACAAACACAGGTGGATATTCGGTGACTGTCATCTTTGATATCTATTATATATATATATATATAATGTTATATGTGTGTATATATGTATATAGTAAGTATAATAGCTATACAAGTGTTAGTGAGTACCTTGGTGGTATTGAAACAAGCCACAGAGCACTTGATGATGCTCCTATTGATTCTCGTGGAGCAGAGATAGCAATTAGAGGAGGTGAGGGAGAGTGATCGATGGGAGTGGTTTGTGAGTCGATCGATGAGAGTATGTGAGGGGGTATCTGTGCGAAAATGTCTTTGGGCTCAAACAAAGTTGAGGGATTTCCCTCTTCCGATTACTTTTGGACCACTCTTGATAAGGCAAGAGATAAACACTGATCACACTCTTAAGTTCTAGTGGAACTTCTATTTTATCATTATTAGTCATTGGTTGTACTTTGAAATAGTACTCTCAGTTTGAGTAACTTGTTATTGGAATTATATTTATTGTTGGTTAATTAATTATAACTTGACAGATATTATCAGTTTTGTCACTTGAGCTTTAATAATAATATTTTCAAATATAAACAAATGGAATCAAAAGATAATAATAATAATAATAACAATAATAATAACAATAATAATAATGTAATTATTATATATTATGGGCAAGAGAAATGTATGAATCCTTCAAAGAAGTGTAGTTCAAGTGCATTATATAGTGTAACTACTCAACCAGATAACAAAACTTTATATCTTTGTGGTGTACATTCTAGAAAGTATACGAATATTAGAGTATCTCTTCCCATTGCTCCAAAAACAAAGCGTAGAAGTTGTCAAGACAACAAAAGTGGAAAAAGTAGAAACAAGTATCAATGATCACAATGAATGGTTGGTCGATTCAACAATTAGATCAAATATACCTGATAAGGTAATAGAGAGAGTATTCCAATATATTGAACCAATCGATATAATATGTCTTGCATTATCAAATAAGAGACATTATGCACTTTTATTAAAGATCAAGTCAAGTGTCAATCAGAAAATATTGTATCCAGAAGAAAAGAAATATCCTCAACATAAATATGATACAACTAGTATAAGAATATTCATGGGTAGAGAAGATAATTATGATTTAGAAGTTGCAAAGACAAAGTTGGCAACACCATTAGCAACAGAATTAGTATATGGATATGAGTATAACCAACTTGTACATCCTAATATTCCAGAGAATATTACATCATTATGGTTACCATTCCATTTTAATCAGGCTATTACATTGAACAACAATTTATTACCAAGATCATTGATAAACTTATCATTTCAATCATATTTCAATCATATAATAGAACCTGGTGCACTCCCTCCGACTTTGACTTCATTGACCTTTGGAAGGAATTTCAATCAAGATTTGAAACATCCCGTCCTTCCCAGCAATCTCCGATATCTCACCTTTGGCGATGAATTCAGCAAAAAGTTGGAAGTTGGTGATCTCCCCGACACCCTCACAAGCCTCATCTTTGGAGCAAATTTCAACCAACCTCTTCCCGTCCCCATGCCATCAAGTCTTCAATCTTTAATATTCACTGGAGAGACTCATAATTATTCATATCCACAATTCAATCAGGTCTTGGAACCTGGTACATTCTCAGAGTCATTAAATACTCTTCAACTAGGTAATGGGTATCAAAATTCAATTGGACCAGGAGTTTTACCATCATCACTCAAATCATTGTCAATTGGAAGTAAAAATATTTACCAACCATCTGTCGAACCTATGAAGGTATCAATTCCAAAGTCACTCAATACTCTATCATTTCAAACTTATGGACAGTTATTTATGATTGATCAAACTGATCCTTCTACACATATTGGTACAATAACAATATCTGGTAATAGATCTTTCAATTCATTATATTGTATAACTGGTATTGATCAATCGGAAGCAAAGTATAAACAGATTACATCAAAGATAACATGTCAAGTGGATTCAATCAGTATTGATGTTTATGATGGTACCAAAACATATAAGAAGTATCAAAAGAAAGCTAGACATTATAGTTTCGGTCATGGTCTTATTGAATTCATCAAATCATTATTTGTTCAAATCAATGTTCAAACAATTCACTTGACATACTATGCTACAGCCAGGAGATTAGATGATCAACATGCCATCTGTTTACTCTACATCTACAAGAACAACCTCAGACTACAACACACTGTCATTATCAATTACACGGTGTGATTGATTGGTTGATTGATCAATCATGACCAGATGTGGACAATCGTGAATCTATTCAAAGTCATACCAAATACACTTTACTATTTAGGGCATCATCAGTTGTTGACCCCTTCTTTTAGAACTTGTTCAGGGTTGAGTCCACTGTGTGTTTGTTTGTGTTTAGCACCAATGATCGTTTCCCCTCACACCTAAAAGATCAAAGTGGGGTTGGGTGATTGATGGGGGACGACCCACACAAACATAAATCTTTGCATCTGATCTGGGTTACAGTTAGAGTGTTGGTAAGGGTCTTGGTCCAACTTTGTTTGGGAAGTAGTAGGGCCTCATTTTAGATTTATCTTATACTAATACTTATATACTTTTATACTTATATACTTATACTAATACATTAAATACAGATAATATATATAACAAACATGCCATTGTTAGATTATGATGTACATAAAGAGTTGGGAAGAGGTGCATTCTCTGTTGTATTCTTGGTGACTGAGAAGAAGACAAAGATACAATGGGCTATGAAGGTCATTGATAAGAAGGCATCAACAACATCAGCACTTCAAACAGAGATTGAGATCATGAAGAAGGTTGATCATCCAAGTAAGTAATGTTCATTCAAACAATCATTCAATCAATCATTCAATCAATCATACTCATACTAATCAATCAATCAAACATATCATTTATAGATATTGTAAAGATGCATGAGTATTGGGAATCAGTTGATAAGATATACTTGGTTGTAGAGTTGGTCGAAGGAGGTCAACTGTTTGATAAGATTATGGTGAAGAAGTCATTTTCTGAGAAGGAGGCAAGAGTGATTGTAAAGCAGTTGTTGGAGGCATTGGAGTATATACATAAGATTGGCATCGTACATAGAGATCTCAAACCAGAGAACCTGTTGCTAAAGTCTGAGGAGGACCTCACCATCACTCTGTCTGACTTTGGTCTGTCAAAGATACTGGGCGATGACACATTCATGAAGACGACATGTGGAACACCTTCGTACGTGGCGCCCGAGGTGCTCAAGAACATCAACGCTGCGCCCAACGCCTACTCTGAGGCCGTCGACATGTGGTCTGTGGGTGTGATCGCCTACATCCTGCTGTGCGGCTTCCCTCCCTTCTACTGCGACGACATTAGGAAACTGTTCGAGTCGATCCTCGCCGCGAGCTATGACTTCCCTGAGCAATACTGGAAGAACATCTCAAAGGAGGCCAAACACTTTATCAACTGCTTCCTCACCGTCGACCCTGCCAAGCGTTACTCTGCCAAGATGGCCCTGGAGCATCCATGGATCACGCAAGCACCCCAGTCTACGCCACTGCCACATTGGAATGATCAGATCAAGAAGTACGTAGTCATCAGAAGGAATGAGAGCAAGAAGTTTGGAGCCGAGCTATCTTTCCTTAAGAACTTTAAGCCTGCCGCCTCAAGTAATAAGTAATGGATGCATTGAATGAGTGAGTGGCGGCCAAGCCCTTCAACAACAAACACAACGAGGACGACTCATTCAAAGTCGACATTAGTAGCTTGGAGACTATTTGGATGGTCTCTCAGCTGACCCATCCCTGGACATTGGACTTGGATCGAATGATCAGAGTGAGGGACAGTAGATAGCGCGAGTGATCGAATGAATAAACAATGCGGCCCACAAGCCCAGCCCATGTAATATCCTCGAATCAATCAATCAATCAATCAATTAATCAGTTTATTGTTGCCGACAGAAATGAACATAGCCTCCACGGCGATGTCCACTCATACTGCCGACAGCCAAGAGTCCACCGATACAGGCCAGTTAGGAATCATCCTCATCAACGATCAGTTTGGCTCCCCACAACTTGGTCTTATCGAGTATGATTGAGTTGTAAATCCAAAGAGCGATCTCTTGCTTCATATGGCTCTCTGGCAGGTATCCACTGCTACGGATCGGGTTGTGGCTGGTCTGGCGAGCGAAGCGCACTTTGCAACCGCCCTCCACGGCGTTGAAGCCAATGCCCATCTGATCCAGTGACTTTTGGATCGTCTCGATCAGAGACACGATGTAGGGACTGTTGACATCGGTGTCGAGCAGACAGTCGCCATCGTCCATGCCGTACTCGCCAAACACCTTGTCAAGGCGACATCGCTCTTGTAGCGCGCTGTAGGCCATCATTTGGTTGTCGAGGTTGGCGACGACGCCACGCGACTGGTATGTGAGTGTGCTGAGGAACTCGGTGACGGCCTCACGATCCTGCTCATCGGCGATGCGGCTGTCCTTGGCCTGTCGCAGTGGGAACAGCGTGAAGTTGAAGTAGCCGACAACCTCGCCGGTGAACGGACAGGCGTTGGCCTTGGCGCGCATGAAGCGCATGCCCTCAAACTTGGTGATGGCGTCCACATTGTCGATGAACCTGAATTGGCCAATCATCTTTGAGTCGCTCACGCACTCAATGTATCCAGTGATGACGGTGTCTGGTATGCGCAGACTCTTTGGGTCTGTGAGCACGAGTCGTGTCTTGGACAATGTGCTATTGACCTCCTCGATCATTCTCTTCTTCCACCATGCGTGTGGAGTGATCACTCGTTCCAGGACCCACCTGTTTGGCTTTGTCCAGCCTATGCACTGCGGGTTGTTGTGGTTGTTGATGTGTTTG
>NW_012236500.1:1351-8875 GCF_000787575.1 Acytostelium subglobosum LB1 | reverse complement strand
GAATGGTTCCAGTTTGTGATCAATCATACCTGTTCATGAATGGAAATGATATGTGTCTCTGGCTTGAATGCTACACGCCTCCACTCTTCAATGTCTATATTGTGAACATGATCAATGTTAGTTCTCTCTGCCTTGCTTGCCTTGCTCGCCACTGGCGCGCACCGGGTCCACATACATCTTGCTTTAAAGTGCTTGTAGTAGTCTGTTGGTTCGTACGATGCATCTGGTATCTCAGAGTATCCCCATCGCTCTCCAATGTAATGTTTCCACACTCTATCTAATTTACACAGTATCTTGTTCCAGTTCATGTTGACAGACTTGCATCTTTGGTTGAGTTAGTGATTGAACGATATGAGTTGCCTTGACTTGTAACACAACAACAACGTAACATACCTCTGATAGTCAGTGTATGTAAGCAGTTCAAAGATATTGACGATGATTGAATGAGGCAGATGAACAGGGTCCAATATTAAGGTTACGTGTAGACCCTTCTCTTCCTCTTGTGCGTATACTACTTCAACATTCTGTAGCTGTAGGGTTGTCTCATTCTTTGACTCTGTAGTATGTGACTGATCGTCATTGGTCACATGTATCGGCAGTTCTGTATTCTTCTTGTGTTGTTCATCATCTGCATGAGGTGTTACTGTTGGTGTTGATGTTGTAGTTGTTGACGGTGATGATGTTGTAGTTGCTGGTGATGATGGTGATGGTGATGGTGGAGATGAAATGGACTTGGGCCTATCACCATTGGACCTGTAGATGTAGGAGAGTACGAATAAAGAGATAGTTGCCAATGTGGTCGATATCACCAAGATCACATTGTTATTCTTTATAAATGGTGCAATCATCTTTTAAGTATACTACTTCTATTAGATGTATTTATGTATTATTATTTGTTGTAACAATGATTGAATGATCAGTAGATCGACAACGATTGTTTGAACTGTTTCAATTCAAAATAAAGAGCGCCAAAAATTCAAATTCAAATTGATTCAATGTGTCTACGAGGGGATGTCTGCGAGGGTATGTCTGCGAGGGTACGTCTGCGAGGGTATGTCTCATAGGGCAAGTCATTCATTCAAAGCTATTACATTATTTTTAATAATAACAATCAATCAATCTTCAATAGATAGAGCATTGTTCTAGAACCATTGAGGATTGACACCTTGTAATTCAAGACGAGTATTGGAATGTTGATTGTACAAATAAGATAAAGATGTAATGTATGTGTTGAATGATATATACCTTACAACATATAACTCATTCCTTGGTTCAATGCCAATGAATGAATATGATTGGTGTGTGTTTCAGTTGAAGGTGTTGATTGATAGAGTGTGTGAGTGGGGGTTGGTAGTGTTGGCCCTATCCTTGAACATCATGATGTCGTTTCATTCTGTGAGCACTTTCCGATCGAGATATTCTATTTATCAATGAGCTCAGTATGTATTTGATAGTGACCAACCAAACAAATCATTCATATTGATCAACTCAACATCCATCCATTATATTTATCTACAAATCTATACTTACGTTATCTCTAAATAAAAATAATAATTAATTATGACATCAAAAGTTTGGTATATTACAGGTTGCTCAACTGGTATTGGTGCAAGTCTGGTCAAGTTGTTACTCGAGAATGGTCAAAAAGTGGCCGCCACATCAAGAAACAAACAAGCATTGATTGATGGTATTGGTGCCCCTGCCAAGACTCACAGTGACTCCTTCCTTCCATTGGTGGTCAATCTCGCTGATGAAACAAGTATCAAGAACTCTGTCACAGAGACTACAAACAAGTTTGGTACCATCGATGTGTTGGTCAACAATGCAGGTTGTGGACTTGCCGGAACACTTGAGGAGTTGCCCATCTCTGACATCAAGGAGCACTTTGAGATCAACTTCTTTGCCTCACTCTACGTCTACCGTGCAGTCGCACCAGTCATGCGTGCCAAGAAGTCTGGTCTAATCATGAATGTCACCTCTATCCTTGCCAATGTGGGTCTCGTCTCATTCGGTGCCTACAGTGCCACCAAGGCAGCATTGGAGATGGCCACAGAAAGCATGGATGCCGAGCTGAAGGACTTTGGCATCAGGGTGTTGACCATCAACCCAGGCAGCTTCAAGACAGACATTGCCTCTCCGACCAAGTTCAAACGAGCACCAAACACAATCCCAGACTATGAGCCCTTGCACAAGATTCTGGCTTCGGGCAAGACCATCCCTCCAATGAATGGTGATCCAGACAAGTTGGCCAAACTACTCTTGAAGTTGTCCACTGTTCCAGCTGAAACACTACCCCAGCACATGTACATTGGTGTTGACAGCTACAACTTGGCTAAACAAAAGGCAGAGGGTTGGATCAAGGATTTGGAGACTTGGAAGGCAGACTCGACCTCAACCAACTTTGATGGAGTTCAATAATCATTCATTATTATGTATTGTTCATTCATCTGCTCAGCACACATCTAAAGATGCGCATATTCATTTATTGGAAATGATAAATGAACCAGATCTGGACACTCATTCACTCTCATAATCTAAATAATAAATGTGGGTGAGGAAAGGATGTCTTCCACCTTCATTAAGATCATTGACTTTTGGAGATTCATTCAATAAGACTATCAAGAGTGGACATTTACCAGATGCATGAATCATTGACCTTTGGAAACTGTTTCAATCAACTATTACTTCCAGGAATGCTCCCTTCATCAATTAAAATATTGACGATTGGAAATAGATTCAATCAGAGGTGTGTATAACTCAGGGGGCCCTTTCCCAAATTAAATCCGCTGCGCGGATTCCATTATTAGTGTCTGATTCTCTCTTTTATATTCTTTTATATTTCTTTTGGGGAGTCTAGGGAGGATAATAATAATAATAATAATAATAATAATAAAGAGGATGTGTCGACAAACTTGGGGAGGATGGGGAGGAGAATGGGGAGGGAATAATAAAGTGTATCTGTCGCAACTTGGGGAGGGAAGGGAGGGGAATAGGGATAGGGAAATTGGGGAAAAAGAGGATGTGTATCGACATAGGGAGGTTGGGGAGTCAAGTCTGTTTGAGATAATATTTATTTAATTTATTTGTTTGAAGTTGTGTGAATAGTCCCCATTAGTCAATCAATTGATTGACCTTTGATTCATTTCAAACACCTACACAAAGAGAGAACTGTATGTTTGTCAGTATATAAACTCTAATGCGAAGCTTAAGATGGTCATTCAACAAACCAACCAGATATCAGATAATGAATAATCCACAAGCTGTTGACCAACCTGCCCAAGTCGTTGCCCCTGCTGGTGCTCTCCCTGCCGATGCTCTCCCTGTCGATGCTGGTGAACCTCCAGTTGAGGTTGTTGTTGAGGTACCTCATGCCCCTGCTGGTGCTCTCCCTGCCGATGCTCCGCTTGCTGGTGCACCTCAAGTTGAGGTTGTTGCCGCCCCTCTTGTCCCTCGTCAGATAACAGTGAACTACGCCAACATTAACTTTTACGTTGCTGTCAACGGCAACATAAGGTACGAAGACCTAAGGGAACGTATACTCCAGAGTCCCCTCAGTGTGAGCTTGCACAACTTGCGCAATCTCCAAGGTTGTGTCATCGAGTACCGTCCAGCTGCTGTGAATGCTGCCGTGGTCAACTCAAACGACCAGATACCAGTTGGTACGAACCACGTCTACATCACAGAGCCACCTGGTAAGTACATAATTGGATAGGTTATTGATAAAGACATTAACACAAACACAAGTGAGGATATTCAAGACAGATGCTGATGCAACTCCAACAAAGACATTCCGTCAAGGTGTGTCATGGCAAACAATCGAGAAGAACATGCATCTGACCAGTGGTGGCCTCCGAGTTAGACATGTGGGTGATGCTGAATTGCAACCAGACATTGCCGAGTCTCCTTATCCAGCTGGAGATTACACTTTGGTTGAAGCAAAGATGGATGTATGTACTCTTCAATTATCTGCGACCCATGGTCCTAACTAATATATTAACAGTGGTTTTAGACAAGGGCCAAGAGGCTGGCAACCAGAGTGCCTCCCATTGTGACTGCCCTTGTTGCAATTACAGCACTGATTGTATCCATTATTGCACTCAAGATGAAGAACAAGACACAGGGTAAATAAAGATGAACCTCACTTCAGCGATGTCTGAGGGTATATTTTGACCATAAAAGGCAAAACATTGGTCCACAAATGACCCCAACCCCACTCTGGCGCCACATACAACAAGCTGAGCAACTTCACACATTCACACAATCACTCTAAACAAACATTATTTATTATCTACTAATAAGCATTTCCACCTCTTGATAACATATCCAACAAAGAAGATTGACCAAAGACCACAACTCCATACATCTTGTTGGATTGTTCCAGTGTTGGAGTACAGCACGAACCTATCATCATCATCTGTAACCGACTCGTTGTACTTGTTGGTGATGGATTGTGCAATGGACTTATGCATGTTCAAAGAGTCCAAGTGAATCAGACACCTTGCTTGTTGGTGGCCAATCAGTACAGAGTGATGACTTCCAGTGGTCATGATCACATATAGATATGCATTGTTGTTGGAGCTGGTAGTTGAGGTGCTGGTCGTGGTCGTTGTAGTGGTTGTCGTTGTTGTAGTAGTACTGCTGCTGCTGCTGCTGCTGCTGGTGTTTCTGGTGTTGTTGACACCATGCTCGCTGTCTGATGTGTCAATCTCCATTTCCTCTAATAGTAGACATTCATCGTTGTTACTATTGTGGTTGCTTGTGTTTGACATTGTTGGTAGTGGAGCAATAGAGTTCTCAAAGTGTGTAGTCGGTGGTAGCTTTGTCATCATTGATCGGATCCTGTTTGCAATATCAACAACATCAAGATTGCTTGTCATAGGTGTATGAAACAAGTCATTCCTCACAGCAAGGATGGCCAAACGCTCCTGGATACAATCCTGAACAAGTTTGTTGGAGATACCATGTCGCTTTTGAATGGATGCCTTCACTATTGTTGTGGGGATATCATGGTGTAAGTTGTTGATCATGTGTTTGGTTACTCCTTTCGAGCAGGTGTGTATATATACCTTTGGCCTTGATCTCTGGTAGGTCATCATAGGTGAATGGAGGAACATCAGAGTCTATCAAGTCACGGGCAGAGCGGCCAGTTGGCAACTTTGTGACTTCACAATCCCAAGGTGCGAAGATGCCCTTTAGATCGTTCACAGGATAGCTCTTGTTGGCATACTTGCCATCCATCACCTTGGCCGTCAGTCTTTGCTTCCCACCGACAGTATTCAAGTGTAGCGTCGATCGATAGTAGTGTTTGACTTTAGGTACGTGGAATAGACAGACAAGACCATCTCTTACTTGGCTACTATTGATTGATTGACACTCTTGAATGATGTGCTCTATGATGTTCGCCTCGGAAATGCCTTTATCAAAAACATAGTCATTTCCTGTCTGAAATAGATATGTCCTCCTTTGACCTTTGACACTGTGATCATTGATTGGAGTGTATGTGTTAGTGTATGTTGTCTCTCTCTCTAAATGATGTCGGACTATAATACAAACCAGAATCGAATGTCATAGGTCACATTCTCAGGGTCATAGCCAACAACCTCACCAGGCCACCAGCTCTTATAATCGTCGCCTTCTTCGTTGGTCATTGCCGTTACCATCTGATTCAACTTGAAGGCAGTTGGGCGTGGTGGATGAGACAAGTCGTCAGGCTCCAGGCCAAATGTAGATCGGAAGGCAACGTCGGCCATGTAGTTGTTGATATGGCCCTTGATGTGTTTGTTGTAGTTGTCCTCATAGAACTTCCTCGAGTGGCTCACATAGCTGGCAAGTGCTACTCCATCCTTTCGATAGATCTCAATGAGCTTGGTCATGATCATATCCCTGGTCACCTGTTGCTTGCATATCTGTCCAGGTCGTCTCTGTTTGTTGGATGCCTTAATGGCTGTGTTGTTGGAACCATGCTTGGCTGTATGGTTTGGGTTAACAATTAGTCCACAATGGTCGCAGAGCATTGAATGAATAGTGATAGTACTAACACATGGCTTACCTTCAGATGCGATGTTACACAACATCATTAAGCAGCCGTACAGCTCCATATATTCGCCAGAATGATGTATGAAGATGTGAAGATAAGAGGTAGGTTCAATGTTGTAAATATTGATTAGCAATCTGCCAAACCTCTCACACAACACTCTCCATTGATAGGACTTGATGACAATGGTGTGATCGAGTAGCAAGACAACCAACTTGTATATCATCTCCCAGAGTCTAACTACATTGGCCTTTTTGTTGTTGTTGTTGTTGATGATAGTATTAGTTAATGCACTCAATCAATCACTCACTTGGAGCCTGGCGATTGTCTTACTCTCTCAGTTTCATCTTCAATGAGATCTGTGAGTCCATCTTCCCTCCTGACCATGACTGCAAGCAATTGGAGACATTGATGAAAGGTAGGCTTGGCTTGACTGAATCGATACTGTGCAGGCATTGGTACTGATTTGCCACGTCTCGTCCAAACAGTACCCTCTGGCTTCATCTTTAGGTTGCATCGCTTGAGCAAGACGCTCTCGATTGTCCTCATTGAGTTGGACAGGACATTGTCGACCTCGACCAAGGCGCCAGAGTGATTGCCCCACATCCAAGGCGGTGCGCATGCTGTCGATCGACAGGGAGTGTCTCTCTATCTCATCATCGTCGACCTCATTGTCCTGGATATCTTCCTCATCACTGCTGGTCATGGAAAAATTGTCATCATCATTGTTCTCGTTGTCCTGGTCAACATAATCGTCGTCATCTTCGTACTCGTCAACATAATCATCGTCCTCATCATCGTGTTCCTCGTCCAGATCCTGATGGTCAACATTGTCTAATGCCATGGACCTACTGTCCACCAGATACTTGATGAAGAGCTTGAATAACTTCTTGATCGAGCCTGGTATCATGTGCATGAGGTCTGGTATGTACTGATCAAGCTCAAAGGCAACACCATAGATTGGACGATGTGCGAATCCTTGGCGCTGTACTGCCTTCTTCTCTTGACTGCTAACTTGGCCCTCAGTCAAATCTAGATACTTTGTCTTTGACCATATATCCTTGATATCTCTCTTGTAGAAGTCTATGCCAGAACCAACATATCCAACAGTCCTCCTAGTGCACATGCACCTGTAGCACTTCATGATACTGTTGCCACTGAATATGTCATACATCCCGAGCAACTTTACACAACAACTAAGATCGTTGGTTGTGACGAAACGGATGTTGTATTTGTATTGCCTTCCGTCTCTGTCAGATCTGAACCAAACCTATGACATGAATGTGTAAGTGTCAGTATGATTGATTGATTGATTGATTGATTGTACGCTGGATATACAACAACTAACGGAACTTACAAGGTATGGCTTTGGCAGAGTGCTGAGCAATGTAGTCACTGGTGCAAGGTCGTGGATAAGGTCATCTCTTGTCTCCTCATTCAGTGATATGGACAGTATAGCCTCGCCAAACGGACGCTTGGCCTCGGCAGCA